>NC_046384.1:27070692-27370692 GCF_011125445.2 Fundulus heteroclitus
GCAGAAAAACAGGTAAGGCTGTTTGGATTATATATGCATGTAGTGTAATATCCCCCACCACAACTTGAGGTGGGATGAGCAGTCTCAGTTCTGCGGCTAATTCTAGTGCCTTAAGGCGCTAATATTAGCGCTAATGCTAGCGCCTTAAGGCTAACGAGCAAGGCTCTTGTTTACATCCGGGTTCCGCTGGCTCAGAGCCTTTCTCTCTATGGCTCTGCGTTTGCTACCAGCACAGAGATGTATACGTAGACCAAAAGTTATGATCGGTGTTCAATCATAACTTTTGGAAGAACATCTCAAACTGGCCACAGATGCATGAATGAAAGCAGTGGTGGTCAAAGGTTTTCTTTGGGTTTATGCAAACCAGCAATTCAGGAAGTGGAGCGGATTGACCATCTGACAACAACTTCCCTCGGTAAGCGTTTCTGTCGACAGACACACTGTCGCTGCTCCAGTTAATTAATGAATTATTTCCACCTGTGGCCATGTCACCTTTCAGCGTGTATTCACTGGCTTCCAGCAACTTAGCTGATAAACCAATCAGGGACCTCGTCATTATTCGCTGTAACGCTTTATTTAAAATTCGAAAAGTAAAGGCTAATTTACCATGACGCGCTTTTGTCCCGCATTTGACTGGGTCCGATTTGGAAAAAGTAAAATAATACTGGGACCTCGATTTATTTATATATATATATATATATATATATATATATATATATATATATATATATATATATATATATATATATATATATATACACATACATACATATATGCACACATACATACATACAGGTAAAAGCCAGTAAATTAGAATATTTTGAAAAACTTGATTTATTTCAGTAATAGCATTCAAAAGGTGTAACTTCTACATTATATTTATTCATTGCACACAGACTGATGCATTCAAATGTTTATTTCATTTAATTTTGATGATTTGAAGTGGCAACAAATGAAAAAATCCAAAATTCCGTGTGTCACAAAATTAGAATATTACTTAAGGGTAATACAAAAAAGGGATTTTTTTTAGAAATGTTGGCCAACTGAAAAGTATGAAAATGAAAAATATGAGCATGTACAATACTCAATACTTGGTTGGAGCTCCTTTTGCCTCAATTACTGCATTAATGCGTCGTGGCATGGAGTCGATGAGTTTCTGGCACTGCTCAGGTGTTATGAGAGCCCAGGTTGCTCTGATAGTGGCCTCCAACTCTTCTGCGTTGTTGGGTCTGGCATTCTGCATCTTCCTTTTCACAATACCCCACAGATTTTCCATGGGGCTAAGGTCAGGGGAGTTGGCTGGCCAATTTAGAACAGAAATACCATGGTCCGTAAACCAGGCACGGGTAGATTTTGCGCTGTGTGCAGGCGCCAAGTCCTGTTGGAACCTGAAATCTCCATCTCCATAGAGCAGGTCAGCAGCAGGAAGCATGAAGTGCTCTAAAACTTGCTGGTAGACGGCTGCGTTGACCCTGGATCTCAGGAAAAGGAGTGGACCAACACCAGCAGATGACATGGCACCCCAAACCATCACTGATGGTGGAAACTTTACACTAGACTTCAGGCAACGTGGATCCTGTGCCTCTCCTGTCTTCCTCCAGACTCTGGGACCTCGATTTCCAAAGGAAATGCAAAATTTGCTTTCGTCAGAAAACATGACTTTGGACCACTCAGCAGCAGTCCAGCTCTTTTTTTCCTTAACCCCCTTGAGGAGTTTTTCTCAGCCTGGAGATGGAAGGTATTTGACCATCGTCCACATGACCAAATGTCCCTCCTGGATGCAATGGATGCTGCATGCCAAGGCAACACAGCTGAACACTGCCAGGGGTGGATAAGGCATGCAAAAAGATTCTTCCCACGATGCCTTGGCAGAGACAATATCAGGTGTGATGTGCATGAGAACATGTGGCCAAATGCAGAACACCGAGTAAATTAAACGTTTTTTTTTTCTTTCTTTAATTCGGTATTCTGGATTATTTCTAATTGTATATCTTGCAGTAATTTCCATTTGCAAATAAAGTATTTATACTGCAGCAATTCTGTCTCTGATTTTTGTTTCATAAAATGTACATTCTATAAAGCTACTTTCTGCAGCAAACAAAACAAAATGCATGTGCAAAACACAGGTGTGCCCTTGTACAGTTACTGTCTATTGTATAAGGGCACACCTAACACATCTAAAATAATGCAGTTTCTGTAATTTCAGCTGATGATAGTGTTTTTTGTCATTGTGTTATGATTGACTAAATGTTCCTGTTGGAAGAGAACACGTGTTAGTGTTTTGAATAATTATTTAATTTTGAAACATGTTTGCAGCATTTTGTTAGACATTGTGTGTTGTATTAGTGTATTATTGTATTTTGAAAATTAGTTTTGGAGTTTACTTTACAATGTGTGAATTTGAACATGAAATACACCTTTTCGCCAATTGTGTGTTTTAGGTGTGTTGGTGCGTTAAGAGTTTAGGAAACTTGTTAAATGTATTGAGAACTGTGTCATAGCGATTTTTAAAAACTGTAACAGCAGTCTCAAGTAATGTCTTCTCCCGTATATATTTATTACCGTTTATAGTAATCCATTTAAAAGACACTGCATTGCTTATGTTATTATTTCCAAAGAAAGACCTATTTTTTTCTTTTAAATATTACATGTTGCATATTTCTGATGTTGGTCCCGATGCACACTCATTCACAAAAATTGTGTGTTCAGAATTACTTATATTTTGACAACACTCATACATTTGATTATGCCCTATTAAAGACCTGCAAACATTTCTAAAATTTAGCTTTGAGGCCCACTGTTTGAAAAAACAATGTTTTGATTTGGATGTCATGCACATGTGACGGACCATTGGTCCCAGGAATTTTATCTGTGATGAAGCATGAATTAAATAATGCTGTTTTGGAGTAATGTTGTTATCAGGTAAAATATTTTTCATATGTTTTAAATGCTGTTCAATTAGTGTTTTCAACTTGCTTATTGTCTGTAGACCAATGACAGGAGCAAACACAATTTTAACAATTTCTATGAGTTCAAGAATGATTTGGTAGTGTTCATGGTCTTTAACTGTATCAATAAGAAATGGCAATAATTTTAGTAGAACAATCATTTGGCCTGAGGACTGCTTCAACTCATTATTTGAAGCTAGTGTGCTGTAAGCTATAGGACTTGGTTTATCTCTGACATCAAGTGGAGAGTAGGGAAATCCAGTTAATGCAGTATTGAGGACATCCAAGTCTAGTAGACCTAGGAGAACAAAGTGTTTTATAACACACTTTATTTCCAATGGAGCAATGCCTTCAAGAATGATATGCATCATATCCTGTGGTGTTTGTTGGATCATGTTGAAGGCTGGAAATTCTACCAGCTTGCTCCATCTGTTAATACCAAATGTAATTTTTAAACAGATTCTAAGATACACAGTATAAGCCTTCTCAATTTCACCACACTGCCAAACATGTCTTTCTAGTGTCTTGAGCTCAAAGTTGTCCTCATCAAAATACATTTGCATGTCCTCAAACGAACATTCACACTGCCGGCACTTACTATATGCAAAGCCAACACCTCTTTGAATCCCCAAGTTCATGTTGTGCTTAAGTGTCACCACATATCACAACCAATGTTCCAAATATTTCACGTTCACCATTGCCAGTTTGAATATTAACACCAGCATACAGCATCACCAAGTCCTCATACAACCTGCCCAAAATACCATCCACTCCACATTCAGACAGCTCGCTCTTCTTTGCAATAGCCAGTAGACAAATTGCAGCTAGTTTTGATCTGTATTTTGGATTAATGTTTCCCAATGTGTAATAAAACATAAGCAACTTATTCTTTGATGGATAAGATCTGAGTGGGTTGCAAATTTTAATTTCATCAGAGTAAATGATTATCTGTAAAGCAGAGGGTCGGGCTAAAAATAAAAGGTGTGATTTTATGAACTCTCCATCTATGATGTCATACAAATACCCATTTCTGTATTTCTGCGGCTGAACAATCATTTCCAAAACCATTGGATGGGACAATAACTGTTCTAAACTTTTGAACAGAGGTATGTAATGAAAACATTTGGGAATTTTGACGAGTGATCATGACGAGATGCAAAACAGGTGACAGGATGCATGACAGCATGCATTAAAGGACGCATGACAAGATGCAGGACCAGACGCGACAATGAGTGATCATGACAAGATGCAAGACAATCACAGGACGCATGACAGGATGCATACCCGGATGCATAACAGGATGCATGATAGCATGCATGAAAGGGACGCATGACCAGACAAAACAAACAACTGGTCATGACGAGATGCAAGACAATGACAGGACGCAAGACAGGATGCATGAAAGCATGCATTAAAGGACGCATGACAAGACGCAGGACCAGATGCGACAAGATGCACGAGAGAATGCATGACAGGATAAAGGACAGAATGCATGACAGGATAAAGGACAGGATAAACTGACAATGGTGCGGAGACTTGAGATGTTCTTGGGAGAGGGAGCGGTTCGGACCCAGACCTGGCAAAGAAATAAAATAAAATAAATAAATAAATCTCATTCACACCATCCCACCCTAGTGCCCCACTCACCACACACAGACTTAAAAAAGGGACGACACTGTACACACAATTTAATACTTTAACTCAGATTCTGAACTGTATCCTGATAAAAATGATGATCTTCATTGCTTAGTAGCTTTAGTTAGCCTCACCAGCCTGCAGAGAGGATCCGCAATTGAAAATAGTATCAACCAGACAACAGCACCCACGGTGATGCTCTCCGGATGTTCATCTTGAAATTAATTCTTAAACCTGAAAAAAAATTGTCAATCCCTAAAATACATGAGCAAAGTTGCTGTTAAAAGATCGCCAATACTCAAACCATCCCCCAACAGCCATCCCGACAACAGCTCCCAGCTGACATTCATCAGACAATACCTACAAACAAGAAACATTAAATAACTTTAACATGTATAATTTCACAACACCTGAAGTAATTGATTAGCAAAACATTGAAATGACCGATGAAATGACAAGAGTGACAAACGTGGCCTAGTCAGCATGAGCAAGACGTCTAAATCCAACACAGACCAGTCCAAGCGGATGCCGAATTGCACTAGAGTTGCAGCGGTTTTAATAACAATTGGTATCAATTGCTGAATTTAAAATACACCTCTGAAATTAAATGGGGTAAGTATCGACTCCCCACAGTCTCCCCACAGTCCGGGTAAACTGAACGTAAACGTCATCGTAGATGCATAATGCAGAAAGGATTTGCCAATAGTTAGTCTTTGGATGACAAATCAGAGATTTGAAAATGCTGAGACATCATTTGCTAATACAGCATGCAGGTCGATGATAAAGCAGAGACGTGAAGAAAACGTTACCATATCAAAGATAGTAAGAGAAAACAGAAGTAGAATAAAAATACAAAAGAGGAGAGTGATAGCAAGGTTAAGATTTAAGCCTACAAAACTTAATTTACACTTAAAATCAAAGCATACTATGGTCAAAAGTAATTACTGTATAAAATATGAACAATGAGTTAAATTAGAATTATATAATTATGAAATAAAGAGAAGATATGTGAGGAGTGTTTGAAAGAATTAAGGATAAGGTTAATGAATGAATGAATGAATGAATGATATAGATGGGTAGGATACAAAGACATAAAATAGACCATCATGAACCATACTCCAACCAGTAGGTGGGAGTAATGCTACTACAAGCCCGTTGCCAACCGACAAAACAGAAGAAGAAAAACAAAAACAAACATTAGAATGGATGGAATACGTTCTGCCTGAATAGACGGACAGTTCAGAAGCATGATGAGTGAAACGCATTGTTATGCCATTTTTATGACGTGACAGACCACATTTCCCATGATGCAATAAGGTCAAAATGGCCACCAAGTCCCATCATGCAACACGGCCCAAAATGGCTGCCAACCATAACAACGAGATAACATTGCTATGATAAATGTATTTAACGCAGCCGCACACTACGTTCATTCTTCTTAAAATTGGCAATCCGCCAGACTGGGAAGACCCACAGCTGTTTAATCCCATCGGGAACCCTCTTACACCACATGCTCCATTTTCTTGCTGGACCGAGAATTTTCGAAGCAAACTTAATCCCTGTGTCACGGTGCAGGAGGTCGACTTTAAAAGTACTTTGAATCCACTTCGATCAAAGACTGAGAGCCGTTAACTCCAAGTGATCGTCAGACTACGCTTTCGTTTTGGCCAAACAAAGCATCTGAAGAGCCCAGAGAGATGAAGGGATTTTTCCTCCCGTTTCCTCGCTGACCGAAGGACCGGCCCCGCTGAAGCTAAGACCAGATTTGCAGACCCCAGACCAGCACACCCGCTGAGGCAACGTCAGAGTAAAGTGCCTGGGCAGAACCTATGAGATTTTAGTTTAATGCTTAATTACTCCAAGACGGAGTTTTTTTAACTGTAGGATGTTTCTGATGCATGTGCATGCATTTTGCAAAAAAATTTGGCTGTGTTTGGTTTTTGGTTTCTATAAGTGGCTCCGCCGAGAGCCAAACTTCCCTCTTTTCCCTCTTTTCTTTTCCTTCCCTTATATCAGTTCAATCTGTCCGTAACTTTCCAATTTGCGTACTTTCCTCGAATCCTTTGTCTAGGAGTAAGGCTGCCCCTTTCCCAAAGCTCGCCCTATACACTAGCTGTGCGCTAAAGACGTCATTAGGACCTTCTCCTCGCGCATCACGCAAGGTCGTAGGTTGTGTGTCGTCATAGTCGCCATCTTGGGAAGGTGCAGCATAGCTAAGCTGTTAGTTAGCATGTTGGAAAACATTGAAACGTCCATCCAGTTTCTCAGAGCTGTTTTGTCTTTCAATGCTGCTACGTCAAGTGCCAACGTCTTGAATGTGATATTTAAACAACGGAGTTGAACTAAGATTTGCTACCTCTCATTTTAATCCATTTTTGACTTGTTTATTTTCATATATTTTTGCATGTTTATTTTAGTAGTGAGCAGAGTTTCCTAGGTTGTTGAATTAGAATAATTACTGTAACAGGGAATTGCTTTTGGTTCAATAAATAACAACGTGTGGAATAATGTTTGTTCGATCCAGAGTTGCATGGTTTTTCAGAATACAGAGTTAACATATACAGAGTTATCGAGTTAACATCTGATATTAATACAGAGACATTTTCATTTTTTGGTGGTAAAGGTAGTAAGGATTAAACTCTAATTGCAGTTATAATTTGAGTTCTCAACGCTTGCTGGATAAATCTCATCGGTCAGAAACCGATGAGATTTTAATAATTAATTAATAAATGCATTATTGGTATTAATCATTACAAGCTTATAGCCCTGGGATCACCACCATTTGAACCATATTTTGTTATAGCTACCATTTGAGTTGGACTGACCTATTATTAAAATTATAATAGCAAATTAAAGCCGCAAGCGGCGATGAGCGGCCCTCGCAGCCAAGTGCCGCTCCTGCCTATCGGCCACCGCTGGGGTATGGGCACCGCCGGCCACCAGCCACCTCAGAAGCTGTCACGCATTTTTCCCGCCCATCCACCGGGCAATTCACCCGTTCAGCAGCGCTTCCCCATGACTCACAAAAAATCTGGTGCAGATCGGTCAATGCAGCGGGGAAATACAGCCGTTGAATAATGATGATGCATTTGGCCACCGGGCCGGACTAAATCGTTTGGCGGGCCGTACGTTTGACACCCCTGGTTTAAACATTGGTTTACTGGTTGAAATGCAGTTCAAAGTCTTCAGCTGATCCAAAATGCTGCAGCAAGAGTTATGGAGATAGTTTCCTGCCAAAAGGTTGTACACAGAAAAGGTGTTGCATACAAATAAACTTGTTTTGCACACAAAAAGATATGTTTCACACACAAAAAATTGTTTTGCAAACTGTCCACCAACCGTGCGCTCAAAATATCATTTATAAGTTTTCCTCGAGTACAAAATGGTCTCTGCTCGCACAAAACAGCCTCTGCTTGCACAAAACAGCCTCTGCTCGACTACGAAACAATCCCACCCACGCTGCGGTAAATTTGTGCCAAAAGTCACGAGATGCATTAAGAGTTGTTGTTGTTCAAACTTCCCGACAGGAGAGGTTAAACCATGTTGATGGAGATGAGCAGACAGGACGCTCTCGGGTAGGAGACTGAGTGACAGGCTGGTTGGAAAAGGTTGCGTGTGTGCTTCATCAGAGAAATCTATCTGAAGGAAGAAGGAAAAAGTTGGCGGTAGGCATAAGCAAGTTTGTAGAGGATGAGGAAGAACTAGATAGTGATATGGATACGGATAGTTGGACGCCAGTTGTTAGTTACTCCTGTGGAAGTAACTAGGTTCTGGGAATTCAGGAAACAAAAGAAATCTTGAAGAAGACAGTACAGATGATGGAAGCAAGGGTGTGCGTAAAAAGATCATGAAAGAGGAGGTGAAGGTAATATTAAAATTCAAAAAGGAAGATGAAAACATTGCTCTGAGCCCAATAATAGTTTCTAAGGAAATAAAAAAGAAAATAGGGGAAGTTGAAATGGCTAAAACGCTGAGAGATGGAAGCTTGTTAATTGTTTGTAAATTGGAAGAACAAAAAAGGAAAGCAATGAGTGTTGAGAGTATTGAAAAGAAAAGAGTGGAAAGTAAAAGAGTGTTGGGAGAAAAGAAAGGATCCTGAGGAGTTATTTATGGAATTCCAGTCAATGAAGATCTAGAGGAATTAAAACATAACACCCATAATGTTGAAGTCAAGGACATAAAGAGATTGCAGAAAACAGTTAACAATGAGTGAATTGACAGCTTATCTGTGCTTCTGGAATTTTCTACTCCAGAAGTTCCAGATAGAGTCAAAGTGGGTTTCTTGTGTTATTCAGGCCTTATGCCTTATGTTCCACCTCCACTTAGGTGTTTCAAGTGTCAGAGGTATGGTCACATTGCTGCAGTGTGCAGGGGCAAACAGAGATGTTTAAAATGTGGAGGGGAGCACAAGATACAAGAATGTGGTGAAAATGTGCAGGATAAATGCTGTAATTGTGGTGGGGAACACAGGGCAACATATGGAGGGTGTGAATTCGGGAAGAAAGCGGCTGCGATTCAAAAAGTGAAAACAACAAATAACTTAAGTTATGCTGAGGCAGTAAAGAAGGTTCAGGAGCAGCAAAAGAAAAATGTGGGTAACATACAAATGTTGAGACGAAAGCCAGAGCATGTAACTCTGTTGAGTTTGACAAGCTAGTTTTGTTTATGGCTTTTGTTATTAACTGCACGGACCAGGTGCCCGTTCTTCGTACGTGGCTTAAAACATCCGAGATCAAATGACACATCCAAGATGATTTCATCCGGCTAATCATGATCCGGCTAATTGGGTTCTTCAAACACATCTGTTGTTTATGATTAGTATTGCTGGATTGAGTTATCTGAGATAACTGCGCCTTCATGCGTTTGTTTAAAAGGGGAAATGTATCGATAGTAGAAACAATGATCAGCAACGCTGCTATTGGCTGTTCAGCATGGTCAAAGAGCACCCACAGTTTTTCTTCCAAGCAGAACACGAGCTGTTAATGGAAGGTAATGCCGAATTTGAGTCATTAATTAAAACGACAGGTAACACCTCAAAATCTGCTAAAGCCAGGAGTGAGGGCTGGCAAAAAGTAGCAGACAAATTAATGTGTAAATACTGTCCATGGTAGATGTTTCTATCACTTTCTACAGTATGAATTTTTGCATTTTAATAATTTCATATTTACTTTGTCCTTTTATATCAGAGCCTCCATGGGACCCACTAGAACATGGGGACAAGTAAAAGTCAAATACAAGAATATTCTACAAAATGGTAGCCTTTAATTAATATACTTTTTTTAAAAAAAAGGCACTTGTTATGTCAAGAGATCCAAATTTCGGTGTCATTGCTTAGACACTGGAAGTAAAGGAACCGTGCAAACCGGGAATTTTAACAAAAAAAATTCTTTATCTCTAAAAAATGAAGTTCTTCCTTTTCCATGTCATACACAGTTTACACGGTAAAACTGTATTGCTCCGTGTCTGGATAATCCATCCATAGTTTTTTTCTAATACAACATACGGCTAGACAGGAAGCAAGCCTTTCAAAATAAAACTAAACTTTACAATAAAATGGCCTGAACAAATCTTCTTACTGCCTCCCTTCCTCTCTCTCTTCCCTGCGCAGCCTGATTGGTTTCACCTGTCAGGCTGCAATCATCACTGATCTGTCTCCACCTGTTATCTCCTCCATATATACTCACTTCATTCTGTTTTCGTTGCTGGTCCGTAGTGTTCACTCCTGCTCAGTTTCAGCCAGAAGACTTTACTTCAGCTTTGTTTTTGTTCCAGTCAGTAAGAAGACTTTACTTCAGCTTTGTTTCAGCCCAGCCTCACCCAAGACACTGTTCCGTCCTGCTCACAAGTTCTCAACTCCTGTTCTCAACTCCTGATGTTCCGTCCTGGTCTCAAGTCCTCGGCTCTGATGTTCCGTCCTGGTATCAAGTCCTCGGCTCTGATGATCTGTCCTGGTCTCAAGTCCTCGGCTCTGATGTTCTGGTATCAAGTTCTCGGCTCTGATGTTCTGGTCTCAAGTCCTCGGCTCTGATGTTCCGTCCTAGTCTCAAAAGTCTTCGGCTCCAGAGTTCCTCCCGGTCAGTCTCTCAGCACTCCTTCTGCCGGCCAGCTTCTGCACCCTACACCTCCATCTGTTGTAAGACTCTGGGTTCCATCATCATCCATCTTCCACACTGTTCAATAAACTCACCTTTAAGAGCTAGCTCTGTGTGAGCATGCTGTGTCCGCGTTCATCCCAGAAAAATATCATGACATTACGGACCGGCCAAGGGATGAACCCGAGCATGCACAGAGCCTGGTGCAGAAGCTGGCAGGATCTGCCCTGCCTCTGGTTCATCTTGCCTGGGTCGCCGTGCGGCGACGCCTCGCCTCTGGTCACGTCTCGCCCGAGTCGCTGTGTTGCGACGTCTCACCTCTAGTTCGTCTCGCCTGGGTCGCGGTGCTGCGACGCCTCGCCTCTGGTTCATCTTGCCTGGGTCGCTGTGCGGCGACGCCCTGCCTTTGACTCTGTTCCCCGGGATCGCTCTCTGCGAGACCCGCCTCTGCCGCTACCCAGCATATTAAGACTTTGCTGCCCAGCCCCTTCTGGTTTCTGTTTTTGTTTTGAGTTATTTTTGACCCTTGTGTTTTGAGTTACTTAACGTTCCTTAGTTTTTTCCTTAGATTTCTTAGAGTTTTTTAGGTTTGGTTTTGTTGTGTTCTAGTTCTGCTTTAGTTTCTAGTCTTGCTTTTTGTATATTTTTTACTGTTTTAGAAGAATTGTTCCTGCCTTCTGTTCATTTGTTTAGGCTCAACCTTAGTTTTGGTTTACTTAGGATTTTTTGGTGTTTTAGAGTTTTTTAGTTTTTTTTGTCCTTAGGGTATTTGAGTTTTTATTTAGCTTTTGTTTTTCCAGCTCGGTTCTATTGTTCTAGGTTAGCTTTTAAGTTCCAGTTTTTACTTTAGACTTCCTGTTTTGCTTTATGTTCCTTTTTCTAACTTTAGTTATCTAGTTTTTCATTAGTTTAGCTGTACCTGCCCTCCTCTCCCTGTTTTGCTTTGTTTCATAGTTTTGCTTTAGTGTTCGGTTCCCTTCCTAGTTTTCCAGTTTTGTTTTGATTTTTCCGTTTTAGACCTGTAGTTCCGGCTTTAGACCCTGTAGTTCCTATCCTAGTCCTGTAGTTCTAGTTTTAGCCCTGTAGTTCCTGTCTAGCCCCTGTAGTTCCTGTCTAGCCTCTGTAGTCCCTGCCTTGACCCTGTAGTCCCTGTCTTGACCCTGAAGCCCATGTCTTGTCCCTGTCTTGACCCTGTACTCCTTGTCTTAGCCTTGTAGTCCCTGTCCTAGCCCTGTAGTTCTGGTCTTAGTTCTGTAATAGTTTTTCTAAGTTTTGTTTGTTTAATCCCCTTAATGTCTTTGTGTCTGGGTTCCTGCGCCGTATGGGTTCCTGCGCTGTATGGGTTCCTGCGTTGGATGGGTTCCAGCGCTCTTAAAGGTCCCTGCGCTCTTTAAGGTCCCTACGCTTTACTTCTCCTGTTTTCTTTGTTTTAGTTTTGCCCTGTTTAGGTTAGTCTAGTCCCCTCTAGCCTTCAGTAGTTTTTATTTTGTTTTGACTTCCCCTGGTGTCTCTGTTCTGTTCACCTAGTCCTCTTAGTTCTTGTTTTCCTCTGTGTTTAGGGGCTGCCAGAGCCCTCCGGCGTTCCAATGTCGCCGGCTGACCTCTCTGCTGCACCTGGCCTGTCGCTGCCCAGCACATGCAAGCCGCCGCCAGAGCCCTCCGGCACTCCCTAGTCGCCGTCTGTGCCCTCTGGCGTGCCCAGCCTGTTGCTGCCCAGCGCATCCCCTGTTCCCTGCCGTGTTAGGACGCCCTCTGTTCTCGGTTCCCCGGCGTGTTTAGACGCCCTCTGTTCTTGGTTCCACGGCGTGTTTAGACGCCCTCTGTTCTAGGTTCCCCGGCGTGTTTAGACGCCCTCTGTTCTCGGTTCCCTGGCGTGTTTAAGAGGCCCTCTGTTCTCGGTTCCCCGGCATGTTAGTACGCCCTCTGTTCTCGGTTCCCCGGGGTTTTAGACGTTCCTGCTTCCCTTGTGCCCCGGCGTCTCCCTCACGCCCCAGCGTTCTCTTCCTCGCGCCCCGGCGTTTCCCCCACGCCCCGGCGTTCTCTTCCCCAAGCCCCGGCGTTTCCCTCACGCCCCGGCGGGTTCCCCTGGCGTTTCTGTGTGCCAGTTGTGCTCCAGCGTGTGATGTTGAGCCATGGTGTTTTCAGTACACCTGTTCTTCCCTCTGGCGTTGTCGTACGCCTGTTCTTGCCCTTTGGCGCTGTGGTGCGCCCGTTCTTTCCCTTTGGTGCTGTTGTGCGCCAGTTCCTTCCCTTTGGCGCTGTCGTGCGCCCGTTCCTTTCCTTTGCCGTTTCCGTACGCCCGTTCCTTCCCATTGGCATTTCCGTACGCCCGTTCCTTCCCTCTGGCATTTCCGTACGCCCGTTCCTTCCCTCTGGCGTTCCCGTACGCCCGTTCCTTCCCTCTGGCGTTCCCGTACGCCCGTTCCTTCCCTCTGGCGTTTCCGTACGCTCGTTTCTTCCCCCTGGCGTTTCCGTACGCCCGTTCCTTCCCCCTGGCATTTCCGTATACTAGTTGAGCGCCAGCGTTTCCGTACGTCTGTTGAGTCTTGGTGTTTCCGTGCGTATGTCCTTCCCTCTGGCGTTGGTACGCCTGGCTTTCCTCTCTGGCGTTGGTGTACATGATCTTCCCCCTTGGCGTTGGTGCATGCCTGTCTTGTCTCCCGGGTGTTTCCTTTCGCCTGTTCCCCAGAATTCTCTAGACTTTCGGTTCTCCAGAGTTATCTAGCCCTGTGGTTCTCTGTGTTCCCTAGTCCTTTGGTCCTCCGTGTTCTCTAGTCCTTGGGTTCCTCCGTGTTCTCTTGCCCCTTTTTTGGTTCTCCATGTTCTCTAGCCTCTTTGGTTCCCCAGTGTTCTCTAGCCCCTTGGTTCCCCAGTGTTCTCTAGCCCTTGGCTCCTTGTGTTCTCTAGCCCTTGGCTCCTTGTGTTCTCTAGCCCTTGGTCCTCCGTGTTCTCTAGTCCTTTGGTTCTCTGTGTTCTTTGACCTTTGGTTCTCCGTATTCTCTGGTCCTTTGGTTCTCCGTGTTCGCTGGCCCTTTGGTCCCTCAGTATTCAGTTTTGACTCTGTCTCCACCTGTTATCTCCTCCATATATACTCACTTCATGCTGTTCTCGTTGGCGGTCCGTAGTGCTCACTCCTGCTCAGTTTTAGCCAGAAGACTTTACTTCAGCTTTGTTTTTGTTCCAGTCAGCCAGATGACTTTATTTCAGCTTTGTTTTTTTCCAGTCAACCAGAAGAGTTTACTTCAGCTTTGTTTCAGCCCAGCATCACCCAAGACACTGTTCCGTCCTGCTCACAAGTTCTCAACTCCTGTTCTCAACTCCTGATGTTCCGTCCTGGTATCAAGTCCTCGGCTCTGATGTTCCGTCCTGGTATCAAGTCCTCGGCTCTGATGTTCCGTCCTGGTCTCAAGTCCTCGGCTCTGATGTTCTGGTATTAAGTTCTCTGCTCTGAGCTCTGGTCTTATTACCTGACTCCGCCAGATAGATTTGCTCCGCATATCCATCTGGAAACCTTCCGTTGAAGTAATTTTGGGAAGGGGCGGAAATACTGGTTAGCTGATTGGCCTATGTTGGTGATAGACGGGCCAAATAAACCAATCAGATTCGTCGTCGCTCTGTTACGAGCGACGATGAAAACACAACCACAAGCCAAGCTACTCTTGCTGCTGCAGGTAAAGGCTCGTTAGCTCAGCAAAGAAATACTCTGTAATTCCGATAAAACTTGCTAGACAGCCGCGCTAACGCTAGTTTCGTCAGCTGAAGCCGCCATGTTCTCTAGACTGAACTGTCGCTCCTCGTTGCGTCACACCTCAACCCGCCTCAATGCCAACGCTGATTGGACGTTCGTTTGGTGAACGGCTCCAAATTTTCTTTAATGGAGGGTAGCCAGACTGATCTGCGAGTGAAACCTTGAAAGCTCGCGAGATCAGGATGGTCTCACGAGGCTACTGGTCTTAAGTCCTCGGCTCTGATGTTCCGTTCTGGTCTCAAGTCCTCGGCTCTGATGTTCCGTGCTGGTCTCAAGTCTTCGGCTCCAGAGTTCCTCCCGGTCAGTCTCTCAGCACTCCTTCTGCCGGCCAGCTTCTGCACCCTACACCTCCATCTGTTGTAAGACTCTGGGTTCCATCATCATCCATCTTCCACACTGTTCAATAAACTCACCTTTAAGAGCTAGCTCTGTGTGAGCATGCTGTGTCCGCGTTCATCCCAGAAAAATATCATGACATTACGGACCGGCCAAGGGATGAACCCGAGCATGCACAGAGCCTGGTGCAGAAGCTGGCAGGATCTGCCCTGCCTCTGGTTCATCTTGCCTGGGTCGCCGTGCGGCGACGCCTCGCCTCTGGTCACGTCTCGCCCGAGTCGCTGTGTTGCGACGTCTCACCTCTAGTTCGTCTCGCCTGGGTCGCGGTGCTGCGACGCCTCGCCTCTGGTTCATCTTGCCTGGGTCGCTGTGCGGCGACGCCCTGCCTTTGACTCTGTTCCCCGGGATCGCTCTCTGCGAGACCCGCCTCTGCCGCTACCCAGCATATTAAGACTTTGCTGCCCAGCCCCTTCTGGTTTCTGTTTTTGTTTTGAGTTATTTTTGACCCTTGTGTTTTGAGTTACTTAACGTTCCTTAGTTTTTTCCTTAGATTTCTTAGAGTTTTTTAGGTTTGGTTTTGTTGTGTTCTAGTTCTGCTTTAGTTTCTAGTCTTGCTTTTTGTATATTTTTTACTGTTTTAGAAGAATTGTTCCTGCCTTCTGTTCATTTGTTTAGGCTCAACCTTAGTTTTGGTTTACTTAGGATTTTTTGGTGTTTTAGAGTTTTTTAGTTTTTTTTGTCCTTAGGGTATTTGAGTTTTTATTTAGCTTTTGTTTTTCCAGCTCGGTTCTATTGTTCTAGGTTAGCTTTTAAGTTCCAGTTTTTACTTTAGACTTCCTGTTTTGCTTTATGTTCCTTTTTCTAACTTTAGTTATCTAGTTTTTCATTAGTTTAGCTGTACCTGCCCTCCTCTCCCTGTTTTGCTTTGTTTCATAGTTTTGCTTTAGTGTTCGGTTCCCTTCCTAGTTTTCCAGTTTTGTTTTGATTTTTCCGTTTTAGACCTGTAGTTCCGGCTTTAGACCCTGTAGTTCCTATCCTAGTCCTGTAGTTCTAGTTTTAGCCCTGTAGTTCCTGTCTAGCCCCTGTAGTTCCTGTCTAGCCTCTGTAGTCCCTGCCTTGACCCTGTAGTCCCTGTCTTGACCCTGAAGCCCATGTCTTGTCCCTGTCTTGACCCTGTACTCCTTGTCTTAGCCTTGTAGTCCCTGTCCTAGCCCTGTAGTTCTGGTCTTAGTTCTGTAATAGTTTTTCTAAGTTTTGTTTGTTTAATCCCCTTAATGTCTTTGTGTCTGGGTTCCTGCGCCGTATGGGTTCCTGCGCTGTATGGGTTCCTGCGTTGGATGGGTTCCAGCGCTCTTAAAGGTCCCTGCGCTCTTTAAGGTCCCTACGCTTTACTTCTCCTGTTTTCTTTGTTTTAGTTTTGCCCTGTTTAGGTTAGTCTAGTCCCCTCTAGCCTTCAGTAGTTTTTATTTTGTTTTGACTTCCCCTGGTGTCTCTGTTCTGTTCACCTAGTCCTCTTAGTTCTTGTTTTCCTCTGTGTTTAGGGGCTGCCAGAGCCCTCCGGCGTTCCAATGTCGCCGGCTGACCTCTCTGCTGCACCTGGCCTGTCGCTGCCCAGCACATGCAAGCCGCCGCCAGAGCCCTCCGGCACTCCCTAGTCGCCGTCTGTGCCCTCTGGCGTGCCCAGCCTGTTGCTGCCCAGCGCATCCCCTGTTCCCTGCCGTGTTAGGACGCCCTCTGTTCTCGGTTCCCCGGCGTGTTTAGACGCCCTCTGTTCTTGGTTCCACGGCGTGTTTAGACGCCCTCTGTTCTAGGTTCCCCGGCGTGTTTAGACGCCCTCTGTTCTCGGTTCCCTGGCGTGTTTAAGAGGCCCTCTGTTCTCGGTTCCCCGGCATGTTAGTACGCCCTCTGTTCTCGGTTCCCCGGGGTTTTAGACGTTCCTGCTTCCCTTGTGCCCCGGCGTCTCCCTCACGCCCCAGCGTTCTCTTCCTCGCGCCCCGGCGTTTCCCCCACGCCCCGGCGTTCTCTTCCCCAAGCCCCGGCGTTTCCCTCACGCCCCGGCGGGTTCCCCTGGCGTTTCTGTGTGCCAGTTGTGCTCCAGCGTGTGATGTTGAGCCATGGTGTTTTCAGTACACCTGTTCTTCCCTCTGGCGTTGTCGTACGCCTGTTCTTGCCCTTTGGCGCTGTGGTGCGCCCGTTCTTTCCCTTTGGTGCTGTTGTGCGCCAGTTCCTTCCCTTTGGCGCTGTCGTGCGCCCGTTCCTTTCCTTTGCCGTTTCCGTACGCCCGTTCCTTCCCATTGGCATTTCCGTACGCCCGTTCCTTCCCTCTGGCATTTCCGTACGCCCGTTCCTTCCCTCTGGCGTTCCCGTACGCCCGTTCCTTCCCTCTGGCGTTCCCGTACGCCCGTTCCTTCCCTCTGGCGTTTCCGTACGCTCGTTTCTTCCCCCTGGCGTTTCCGTACGCCCGTTCCTTCCCCCTGGCATTTCCGTATACTAGTTGAGCGCCAGCGTTTCCGTACGTCTGTTGAGTCTTGGTGTTTCCGTGCGTATGTCCTTCCCTCTGGCGTTGGTACGCCTGGCTTTCCTCTCTGGCGTTGGTGTACATGATCTTCCCCCTTGGCGTTGGTGCATGCCTGTCTTGTCTCCCGGGTGTTTCCTTTCGCCTGTTCCCCAGAATTCTCTAGACTTTCGGTTCTCCAGAGTTATCTAGCCCTGTGGTTCTCTGTGTTCCCTAGTCCTTTGGTCCTCCGTGTTCTCTAGTCCTTGGGTTCCTCCGTGTTCTCTTGCCCCTTTTTTGGTTCTCCATGTTCTCTAGCCTCTTTGGTTCCCCAGTGTTCTCTAGCCCCTTGGTTCCCCAGTGTTCTCTAGCCCTTGGCTCCTTGTGTTCTCTAGCCCTTGGCTCCTTGTGTTCTCTAGCCCTTGGTCCTCCGTGTTCTCTAGTCCTTTGGTTCTCTGTGTTCTTTGACCTTTGGTTCTCCGTATTCTCTGGTCCTTTGGTTCTCCGTGTTCGCTGGCCCTTTGGTCCCTCAGTATTCAGTTTTGACTCTGTCTCCACCTGTTATCTCCTCCATATATACTCACTTCATGCTGTTCTCGTTGGCGGTCCGTAGTGCTCACTCCTGCTCAGTTTTAGCCAGAAGACTTTACTTCAGCTTTGTTTTTGTTCCAGTCAGCCAGATGACTTTATTTCAGCTTTGTTTTTTTCCAGTCAACCAGAAGAGTTTACTTCAGCTTTGTTTCAGCCCAGCATCACCCAAGACACTGTTCCGTCCTGCTCACAAGTTCTCAACTCCTGTTCTCAACTCCTGATGTTCCGTCCTGGTATCAAGTCCTCGGCTCTGATGTTCCGTCCTGGTATCAAGTCCTCGGCTCTGATGTTCCGTCCTGGTCTCAAGTCCTCGGCTCTGATGTTCTGGTATTAAGTTCTCTGCTCTGAGCTCTGGTCTTATTACCTGACTCCGCCAGATAGATTTGCTCCGCATATCCATCTGGAAACCTTCCGTTGAAGTAATTTTGGGAAGGGGCGGAAATACTGGTTAGCTGATTGGCCTATGTTGGTGATAGACGGGCCAAATAAACCAATCAGATTCGTCGTCGCTCTGTTACGAGCGACGATGAAAACACAACCACAAGCCAAGCTACTCTTGCTGCTGCAGGTAAAGGCTCGTTAGCTCAGCAAAGAAATACTCTGTAATTCCGATAAAACTTGCTAGACAGCCGCGCTAACGCTAGTTTCGTCAGCTGAAGCCGCCATGTTCTCTAGACTGAACTGTCGCTCCTCGTTGCGTCACACCTCAACCCGCCTCAATGCCAACGCTGATTGGACGTTCGTTTGGTGAACGGCTCCAAATTTTCTTTAATGGAGGGTAGCCAGACTGATCTGCGAGTGAAACCTTGAAAGCTCGCGAGATCAGGATGGTCTCACGAGGCTACTGGTCTTAAGTCCTCGGCTCTGATGTTCCGTTCTGGTCTCAAGTCCTCGGCTCTGATGTTCCGTGCTGGTCTCAAGTCTTCGGCTCCAGAGTTCCTCCCGGTCAGTCTCTCAGCACTCCTTCTGCCGGCCAGCTTCTGCACCCTACACCTCCATCTGTTGTAAGACTCTGGGTTCCATCATCATCCATCTTCCACACTGTTCAATAAACTCACCTTTAAGAACTAGCTCTTTGTGTGCGTGCTGTGTCCGGGTTCATCCCAGAAAAATATAATGACACTTACTGAATATGATAAAAATAAAAAGAAAACCATCATACAAATAACTTAAATATTTTCTATTTATGGCTCTAACACCATTTTTTCCTCTTTAAAAGCCACTGTTAAATGCAGTGCTTGTCTGTTTATAACAGCTACCAAGAAAAATCTCTCTACAATTACACTGTCGCGCTGCGCGAATGGATCCTGTCTATTGCGCAATACGCGATTAATTATTCTTGCACCTTCCGCAACAGTTTGCAGGCGTAAAAATGGACATGGCTACGACAGACTTCCCTATCTCCTCCGCTTATAAAGCTGCGATCTAATCCTGTTTACATGAAATAAGCCTGCTCGCGAGCAGGTTTATGCTGGCGCACATGTTGCTATGACACCAAGTCCAGGATGAGTTTCGAAGAACCAAACATTCCAAGATCATGTCAAATTGTCAACAATCAAATCCAGCTGAGTTAGCGACGTACGAAGAACGGGCCCCAGGTCAAAAATAAAACTGAAAAAATCAAAATCATTGTTAAAGGAGCTGAAGAATTCTTATGAATGAGGAATATTTCCTGGGAACAAGTTAAACAAAAACTTGAGGCAGATAGCAAACAGGCAGGAACAGGTGATTAAGTAGCATGCTAATACTACAATGGAATACCAGAGGTTTAGTTGCGAATGGTCAAGAATTAAACAGATTTATACAAAAGCTCAAAATAAAACCTGAAATTATATGTGTTCAAGAAACATGGTTAAAACCTTCATTAGATTTAGTTATTAATGGATATAATAGTATTCGCAGAGATAGAGTGGAGGGTAGTGGAGGAGGGTGTGTAATTTTTCTGAAACAAGGGATACAATTTCGAATCTTATATAAAGGAAAAACGCTTAAGTATGTTGCAGTAGAAATTTGGACTAAAGAGGGGAAAAAGTGATTGTCAAGGTTTGTTTATTGATGAACTCAGGATGCACACACGGGACTAAAAGTTAGAGTTTTTATTGAAGGAAGTATGCTGGATGGTGAGTGAAGCCAGAGGATCAGGATTACAGAGGGTCAGAGGTGCAGATAATGGCAGGAGCTGACGGCCTGGAGCGTTTAATTAGGGAGCTAACAGGTGAAACAAGGGTCAGACTGATTAATTAGTAAATTGCTACCAGGTGTGACTGACTGCAGAGGAAGGTGAGGTGAAGGCTGACTAAGAATGGATGATGACAACAGAAGCTAACCATAAATAAAGTCAAACCCCAACTAAAAACCCAAACAAAGAGGAAAAACTGGAAACTAATAGTAAACAAAAGCAGAGTCAAAACTAAACCATGACAGTGATACATTTTTATAATCCTTGTAAAAAAAATGATCATATAACTTATTGGAGGAAATAATAAAGCATTTAGATGGAAGAGTAATATGGTGTGGAGATTTCAATGCTCATAGTTTAATATGGGATTATAAAACAGATGAAAACGGATTCGTTATTGAGGAATTAATGGAATCTAAAAATCTAGTGTGTATTAATAATGGAAATGGAACAAGATTAAACATTAGGACTGGTACAGAATCTACTATTGATCTTACATTAGTTTCTGATTCACTGGCAGGATTTTGTTTTTGGAAGGTTAACAAAAATGCAGCTTAAGCGAAAATTCAGACTGAAGAAACTCTATTGCCTACCTCAACAATCAGGGACTCATCCGCCTCCGACGCAAGCCAATCAGCTTTGAACTGCTCCTCCTCGAAGCCAATCAGCATCCTGGGTTCATCTTAAAAAGAACTCCACATCCTCGTCTCGGCCTTCTGCTCAGCGAGCAAGCGGTGGCTGCGCCGTGTCCGGTTTGGACTCTGTTGACCGGTTTCAAGAGATAATAACTTATCCTGAAATCCTCCTGCCATAGGAATACCGTCTAGCCGCATATCTTCCTTTCCGACCTCTGTTTTCGTCAGCTCCGATTCCTGGCGCATTGAACTCGCAAGCGACTCAGACGCGTCCCAACTCTGCCTAAGTTCCGGTCAGCTTCGCTTCATAGCGCGCCGGGGTCTTTCTCAAACTGAACCCGTGGGGCTGGCTCTTGGTTCGCGGATCCGCCGACTCATCCGGGACCTCCTCTGGTTTTGTTCGGCTTTGCGGCGCCACCTTGCCGCTTGTCCCGGCCGCAACTTTTCAGCCGGATCTACTCTCTCATTCACTCACTAATGCGTTCGGAGCCAGCTCAGGTAATATGTATTCACCCATGTTCGTCCTCTATTCAGGCGAACGTATTTCATTTTACTGTTTGTTTTCGTTTTCTTCTTCTTCTGGTGTTGCCGGTAGCCAGTGGGCTCGTGGTGGCATTGCTGCCACCTACTGGTTGGAGTATGAAGTGCGTTTTAAATTCAACAATTGATACTAATCGTTATTAAACCGCTGCAACTCTGGTGCAATTTGGCATCCGCTTGGACTGGTCTGTATTGGGTTCAGACTTCTCATTTATGCTGACCAGGCCACTTCTGTCACTCTTGTCATTTCAATGTTTTGCCAATCAATTACTTCAGGTGTTGTGAAATTATACATGTTAAAGTTATTTAAGGTTTTCGTTCGTAGGTATTGTCTGAATGCCAGCTGGGACCCGACGTTGGGATTGCTGTGGGGATGGTTTGAGTATTGGGCGATCTTTAACAGCAACTTGCTCATGTATTTAGGGATTGTCTATTTCTTCTTTTAGGTTCAAGAATTTATTCAAGATGAATATCTGGAGAGCATCACTGAAGGTGCTGTTGTCTGGTTGATACTATTTTCAATTACGGATCCTCTCTGCAGGCGTGAGACTAACTAAAGCTACTAAGCAATGATATCATCAGTTATCAGGATGCAGTGCAGAATCTCAATAAATTATTAAATTCATCCAAACAACATGGAATAAGGTAAATAAGCTAATCAATTCATAACAGCATTTGGTATGCGTTTGGCATTCTACGCATTTATGAGCTAAGCAAACATTATCGATTATGTCTTAAGAAGTGTTACCCGTGTTTAATGGTCCTTCATTTTCTGGTTGTTTTCTTCTTATAGATATTCTTTTCACTATTCCCAGTTGTTTTTCTCAAACTAAACCTGTCAGCCTGCATTGAGTTCTACATATTGATCTCAACCTTATTCCATGATGGCTTTTTGCCTGCAGACAAGTTCTTGAATTCTCGAGATATTAGTTTCATTCTCATATCAGTTATTTCTGAGCGTCAGCTGCTCTCCTCGCTCGGTAACCTCAATCTCACAGGTGCATCATTTCACGAGTCACGTTTTTATTTTCAGGCAGCTTGAGCTCACTAATTCTGTTCCCTTCCCTCCTTGAACAGGATACTCTGGTTAAGAGTTGCTGTTCTGAACTTTCCTTCTGGTCTGGCTTGCTTCTCGTCTGGATTTGAAATATACTTTCTATAATGATGTCTTTTGTCTGTAGACGCGTTAAATTTTACGGATGTGCATCCGTAAGTTTTGGGGAATTCTAAAAACAGTTGGTTTGCAGATTCGTGAAATTGTCAAAGAAATCGTTAATGTTTTGGCCTTTCATCTAGAGTTATTTCAGCATTCAGGATGTGAGCTGCGCAACAGCAGACGCTCGTGGAGCCCAATCGCTGGGCGATGGCTATCATCAGCATGCCTCACACATCTGCTCTGACTTTTCATTCATCTTAGCCGCCTAATGCTCATCTTCAAGGTAATCTAACTACGAATACTGGTGGTGGATTCAAATCTCATTCAAGTCTCATTAAGCTGCGTCCTGTCCAGTTCATTCCCTCTTGGTCACTCATTCATTTATGTGCATCATCCCAAAGCATCCTCTGTCATTTATCCTGTCATCCAGGCGTCCCGCCAGTCAGTTGTCCTATCATCCTGTTCATTCCTTTATGGTCATTCATTCATGCATTCCTTCCCTGCCATACTCCCTGACATGCCCTCTGCCATGTTTCCTTCTATGCTCCTTGCCATGTTTCCTTCTATGCTCCCTGCCATGTTTCCTTCTACGCTCTTTGCCATGTTTCCTTCTACGCTCCTTGCCATGTTTCCTTCTACGCTCCTTGCCATGTTTCCTCCTACGCTCCTTGCCATGTTCCCTTCTATGCGGCCTGCAATGCCTCTGCCTTGCCATGCAGCCTGCCATATTTCCCTCCATGCTCCCTGCCATGCGGCTTGCCCTGCCATGCGGCCTGCCCTGCCACGTTCCCTTCCATGCTCCCTGTGTGTTCCCTGCGTTCTCTGCCATGCGTTCTCTGCCATGCTCCCTGTGTGTTCCCTGCGTTCTCTGCCATACTCCCTGCGTTCTCTGCCATGCTCCCTGTGTGTTCCCTGCGTTCTCTGCCATGCGTTCTCTGCCATGCTCCCTGTGTGCTCCCTGCGTTCTCTGCCATGCTCCCTGTGTGTTCCCTGCGTTCTCAGCCATACCCCCTGTGTTCTCTGCCATGCTCCCTGTGTGTTCCCTGCGTTCTCTGCCATGCGTTCTCTGCCATGCTCCCTGTGTGTTCCCTGCGTTCTCAGCCATACCCCCTGCGTTCTCTGCCATGCTCCCTGTGTGTTCTGCGTTCTCGGCCATGCTCCTGCATGCGGCCTGCCCTGCCATGTTCCCTTCTATGCTCCCTGTGTGTTCCCTGCCATGCTCCCTGTGTTCCCTGTGTGTTCCCTCCCATGTCCCCTGCATGCTTCCCACCATGCTCCCTGCTATGATTATTCATTCATCAAGTGCATCAGCCCGAAACTGACCATTCACCTCACCTTCCACCTCTCCATCAACCTCACCTCATCTTTCCATTCATCTTGTGTAATTTTGGTAAGCCTTTGCGGCAATGGCCCTCTTTGCTAAGCTTTCACATCTTTTCTCCTTCATTACTCATCCTTCTCCTTCTCTCTGCCTTCTGAACTTGCTGACGCTCTGGCCTGGACCTCGGCATTTTTTGGGGGATAATTTCCCTATTCTCATACATCTGCTTATCTACATTAAAGTATAAATCACTGTTTATGTTCGTGCCGAGGTCCGAGCGCCAAAGTTTAAACTATTGTATCAATAAATTCCTATCGCTTTTCTCTCTTGTGAGTCTTTAGTTTGAAATGATGCTAAAGCCGGAAATGCAACCGAAGAACTCTTGCTTACTTCCATTCAATCAGAGGCTTGTCCGCCTCCGATGGAGCATTCGCTTCGAGCCACACCTCCTCGAAGCCCAATCATCATCCAGTGTTCACCTTAAACAACAACTCCAAATCATCTCTCGGCCTGCTTTTCGGCAAGCGCAAGAACCATTGCACTAATGTCGTATTTCGCTTCAGACATTCCCCTTTGCAAGCCTTTCAGTTCCAAGTATCATCCTGAGACTGACCATCTCTATTCATTCACCTCAACATACACCTCAGCTCATCTCCCCATTCATCTCACTCAACTTTGGTAGGCCTTCGCAGCTCTTTGCCTTCGCAGCACTTTTCCTCTATAGCTCATCCTACTTGTCTCTGTTTTTAGTTTAATCCAAGTCTCATTGTCTTTCGACCATACAGACGCACCGGCCTCGACCTCGGCAATTTTTGGGGGGAAATATCCCTATTCTCATACGCCTGCTTATGCATATTGAAGTATAATTCAGCGTGAATTTTTCCTGCCGAGGTCTGAGCGCCAAACTCTTAAAATATTGTATCAATAAAATTCTTCTAATTGCCTTTTCTTTCTGTGTGAGTTTTTCAGATTGAAATGCAGCTTAAGCAAAAATTCAGACTGAAGAAACTCTATTGCCTACCTCCATCAATCAGGGACTCATCTGCCTCCGACACAAGCCAATCAGCTTTGAACTGCTCCTCCTCGAAGCCAATAGGCATCCTGGGTTCATCTTAAAATGAACTCCACATCCTCGTCTCGGCCTTCTGCTCAGCGAGCAAGCGGTGGCTGCGCCGTGTCCGGTTTGGACTCTGTTGACCGGTTTCAACCCACCTCCATCCCCTTCTCCACCATCGTAGCAAGCTTCGCCTGGCTTTCCTACGGTCCTTCTTCAACCTCGTCCCTATCAGAGTGTAATTCCTCCTGGACTCTCATGGAATTCCCAGTCACTCCTTAAAACGGTCCGGCAGAAGACCGCCATGCTGAGCCTGGTTCTGCCAGAGGTTTCTTCCCAAAGGGGAGTTTTTCCTCTCCACAGTCGCTTCATGCTTGCTCATCATGGACAGTTCATGCAAACCTGTGTTTATCAAGTTGGACATCTAGCTCAAACAGTTCATCATATGGACTGAACAAACTTTGTTTATCTCCACTCTAACAGGGGGGAAATATCCCTATTCTCATACGCCTGCTTATGCTTATTGAAGTATAATTCAGCGTGAATTTTTCCTGCTGAGGTCTGAGCGCCAAACTGTTAAAATATTGTATCAATAAAATTCTTCTAATTGCCTTTTCTTTCTGTGTGAGTTTTTCAGATTGAAATACAACTATAGGAATTGATCATTTTCCTATGATGGTTGAAGAGAGCATTAACGTACAAGAGGACAATTTTGAAAGATTATGTAACTGGTCATTTAATAGAGCGGATTGGGGGAAATATAAGGAAATAAGTGAAGATAAAATTAAGGAAATTGACATGAATCTTGATATTGATTCATTAAACAAAATCTTTTGTAGTTCAATCATAGAAGCTGTTCAACAGTCAGTTCCAAAGAAAGGAGGGATACATAAAAAGAAGATAATTCCACGGTGGACAATAGAATGTGACCAGGCTATTAAATCCTGAAATAAAGCTTTTAAAATTCTAAAAAGAAATCAGAATTTTCCAAATTTAATTGAATACAAGAAGATGCAAGCTATAGTAAAAAGAGTTATAAGAATTTCAAAAAGAGAATATTGGAGAAATATTGTAATTCATTAGGAAGAAAAACAGATATAGGGAAAGTATGGAAAATGATTAAACGAAGGAATGGTATAAGAAGCGATTATAGTTATCCATTTTTAGTTAGTGACAGAACAACAGCAGTTGTTATTAAAATAAATTTTTCTATAGCGGAGTTAAGACGATCCATGAGGAAAGTTAAGATGTTAACCCCAGGGAGTGATCAAATATGTTATATAATGATAAATAAGATAAGTGAATACTCAAAATTAATAATATTAGATATTTATAATAGAATATGGGAAAATGGGAAATTACCTAGAAGTTGGAAAGAGGCTATTGTTGTTCCAATTCCAAAACCGGGTAAAGATAACTCAAAACCAGAAAATTATAGACCTATTGCTTTAACATCATGTTTAAGTAAAATTATGGAGAAAATGGTAAAAGAAAGATTAATTTATTTTGTTGAATCAAAGGGGTACTTATCAAATTATCAAAGTGGTTTCAGAAGAGGAAGGAATACTATGGACCCAATTGTGTGTTTACAACATGAGGTACTAAAAGTTAATAAAGAAAGTGTTTTGGCAGTGTTCCTAGATATAGAAAAGACTTATTATATGATGTGGAAAGAGGGATTATTGATCAAATTGAGGAAAATGGGAATTTGTGGAAAAATTTATAATTGGATTGAGAACTTTTTAACAGAACGGATAATACAGGTAAGAGTTGGTAAGAGTCTTTCAGGGAGAAATAAAATAGAAAATGCACCCACACAAGGCAGTATTATAAGTCCTTTATTATTTTCAGTTATGATAAATGATGCATTTAAAGAAATAGAAAATTTATTGGGTTGTTCATCGTTTGCTGATGACGAAGCTATTTGGAAACGTGGAAGGAATGTTAAATTTATTGTAGGGAAAGTCCAAAAAGCAATTCATAAGATTGAACAATGATCTTACAAATGGAGTTTTACATTTTCGGTAGATAAAACAAAGAAATCAAGAAGTACAACTGAAGTTACATAATCAAGTTTGTACTGTTCTATGTGTTTTGCTCTTGTGTGAACACAGATAAACAGCCAGCCAAACTCCTTATTCAAGAGCCAGGAAGTGAGCGGCTTGCTCCTTTATTATCTTCTTACACATTTAGTCAGCATTTCTGACTGCTTTGAATTCGGTGTAAAACTAGAAAAGAAAGATACAAAAAATTGGCTTAATAAACAGCCATGTAGATATCAGTATTAACGTATCAGCTACGTAGTATTAACTCAACAGTCATTTTCACAGCCGGCTAGAAAAGCGGCAAATTAGCAAGTAAACACACACACTGCTGTCACACATACCACAACATTTTACCGTTGCTTTTATACACAAGATACCCATAAAAGATATTAACATATCTTATCGATATGTAAACAATGAGCAACACTTACAACCATTGCTTTCTGAGAGATTAATTGCATTGTTGCAGCCCTGAGACGATAGCCGTTTCTCAATTCACGAGAACGCGAGTCCGTACTCTCGGTAAGAACGCAGGAAGATCGGACTTGACGAGAACGCGAGTACGCAGCACATATTGTGTATTGGAACAGAAGTATACTCGTGACGTCATCACACCCACAGCTCTTGAGCATTTCTTTAACATTCAAAACTATTTATACACTACACCATCATATCTTATTGAAAAAGTATTTTTTTTATTCATTTCTAAAAAGTAAAAAAAATATCTAAAAAAATTACATGACTATGGGTATAAAACCAGCAATGGTGGAAATTTCTTTGTTAGGAGTTATAATTGTTGTAGTTGCAGAGTCGATTGAATTTTCTTTAAAAATCAGCACTTTGTAGAAGCAAAATGAGCAATACAAACAATATTGCTGTTGCTTCAGTTGTTGGTCAGCTTTACCAGCAGGCTGAAGAGGAGGTGATGCAGTTGAGGAGGCAAATCCGAGCAAGGAGAAGATTGATGCGGCAGAGGAGGCTCAGAGGGCAGGCTTTGCTCACCCATCTATTGCCAACTGGTAGGCATTATAAGATTGACAGCCTATTTCCTACTTTTATCTTTAAAAAAAACATTCAAGATGGTATTAAAAAGGTGAACAGGTAGAAAATGGGACTATTTTTCTATAAATAATTCAAATGAAGAACCAATTTTAACATTAGTAACTGTCATGATTTGTCTTCATGAACCCGGACAGAGCACACACACACAGAGTTGATCTTGAGAGTTTATTGCAAGAAGGAGTAGTGGAAGGTGAAAACCAGAGTCAATTACCGGGCTGGAGTTGAAGATTTGCAGGAGCAGGCTGACTGGAGGAAACAAGAGTAGTGAAGCACTAGGGTGACAGGAGTTCCAACAGCAAGGCAATAAACAGGCGTGGAGTGAGTGGAGATTGCAGGTGGAGATTGCAGACGACCCGGCAACCAGGAACAGACTGGGGTGAGCTTATAAAGGACAGTAGGGTCCGTGGTTGATTGCAGCATTACAGGTGTGGCTGATCAGGGTGTAATCAGGGCTGCAGTGGAGGGAGAAGGAGCCAGGAAATGCTCAAAATGCAGCCTTCAGGCTGCATCCTGACATCACCCCCCCCCCCTCCCCTCAAGGCCGGACACCGGATGGCTCGGAACCGTCTACCCAGGGTGGGAGGAGGGAGTCCCAGGATGGTGGGCAAGAGTCAAAAACAGAACACTGGAGGCACTACAGAGGCTAGAGAACACTGAGGCACTACAGAGTGTTAGAAAAATGTAAATGTAATAATTTTATTTTTATCAAGCTACAGGCATTTGGTTTGTTTTGAGAGTTTGCTTTCAGGAAGGTTCTGTTGTTTTTAACCATAGGACAGACGCACGGAAACACCAGGGCTCAACAGACGTACGGAAACGCTGGTGCTCAACTAGTGTTCCGAACCGTCGGGGGGAAGGAACGGGCGTACGGAAACGCCAAAGGAAAGGAACAGGCGCACAACAGCGCCAGGGGGAAAGGAACAAGCGTACAGAAACGCCAGGGGAAAGAACAGCCGTCTGGAAACGCCAGGGGAAAGAACAGCCGTACGGAAACGCCAGGGGAAAGAACAGGCGTACGGAAACGCCTGAGAGAAAAGCAGGCGGACTATAACACTAGGGCTCAACAGCGTACGGAAACGCTGGAGCACTACTAGTGAACAGAAACGCCAGGAAAAAAAACCCGCCGAGGCATAAGGGAATTTCTAAAACACCAGGAACAAGAACAGAAGGCGTCCAAACATGCCAAGGAATCAGAACGAAGGGCCGTCCTAACACGCCGGAGAGCACAAAAACTACAGGGGTCAGAGGGCGTTCTAACATGCCAGGAACACGTACGGAGGGCATCCTAACACGCCAGGGAACAGGGGATGCGCTGGACAGCAACAGGCCAAGCACACCAGAGGGCTCAGCCGGTGACTAGGGAGCGCTGGAGGGCTCTGGCGGCAGCTTACGTGTGCTGGGCAGCGACAGGCCGGGCGCACCAGAGGGCTCAGCCGGCGACATGGGAGCGCCGGAGGGCTCTGGCGACGCCTAACACCAGGGAAAAACAGAAACTAAGAGGATTAGATGAACAGAACAGAGAAAACCATGGGAAGCCGGAACAAAACAGAAACTACGGAAGGCTAGAGAGAACAAAACTAACCTAACCAGGGCAAACCAAAAATAAAGAACACAGGGGAAGTGAAGAGCGTAGGGACCTTAAAGAGCGCAGGGACCTCAAAGAGCGCAGGAGCCCATACAACGCAGGAACCCATACATATAAATACTAATGAAATGGAAACAAACTAGAGAACTAAAATACAGGGCTAAGACGAGAACTACAGGGCTAAGGCAAGAACTACAGGCATTAAACAGGGCAGAGCAAAACCGGAAAACCAAAGCAAGAGCTAGAAGATTTAACCAAAACTAGAAAACTCAAGAAAAACTAGAAAAATAAGGTAGAACTAGAAGCCTAAAAAACTAAAGTGAAACTAGAAAATTAAGGCTAAACTAGAAAATAAAAACAGGACTACAAAACAAAAGCAAGACAAGAACTAAAGAACACTAAGAAATCTAAGAAGCACTGAAATGCTCTAAAACTAAGGAATGCTAAGTAACTCAAAACTTAGACAGAAACTAGGGAACTTGGACAGAAACTAGAAGACTAACTAGAAAACAAGAGAACCAGAAAACTAAAGCTGAACTAAAAAGCTAAAGCAAATCTGGAAAATAAAAGCTAAACTAGGAAACTAAAGATCTAAGGCAGGAACATGAGAACACTGGGAACACAGGAACTTGAGAATGCTGGGACAGCTGCTGGAACTTGAGAACGTGGAACAGCTGCTGGAACTTGAGAACGTGGAACAGCACAGGAACTTGAGAACGGTGGAGAACGGCAGCAGGTGGAGAACGTGGAAACAGAAGCAGCTAAATCCAGCCCGCTCCTGCACAAAGCTGTGTGTGTGGTGTCCGGGTTCATCTTTGGCTAAGTCGTACTGTCATGATTTGTCTTCATGAACCCGGACAGAGCACACACACACAGAGCTGATCTTGAGAGTTTATTGCAAGAAGGAGTAGTGGAAGGTGAAAACCAGAGTCAATTACCGGGCTGGAGTTGAAGATTTGCAGGAGCAGGCTGACTGGAGGAAACAAGGGTAGTGAAGCATTTGGGTGACAGGAGTTCCAACAGCAAGGCAATAAACAGGCGTGGAGTGAGTGGAAGTTGCAGTTGGAGATTGCAGACGACCCGGCAACCAGGAACAGACTGGGGTGAGCTTATAAAGGACAGTAGAGTCCGTGGTTGATTGCAGCATGACAGGTGTGGCTGATCAGGTTGTAATCAGGGCTGCAGTGGAGGGAGAAGGAGCCAGGAAATGCACAAAATACAGCCTTCAGGCTGCATCCTGACAGTAACAGTATGACAGTAGGGTTAAGCTACTTTTTTGCACCCACCTACTGACCATCACAGCATTGATCATTAAGAAAGAAAAAAAACATATTTTTATGTCTGCCCACCTTTACAGTGATTAATCTATAAATTATGTGCAGTTAGCCTATTTTTTCAGTGAAATGGTAAAAATATCAGAGAAGGGAAGCCATTTGTTACATTTACTATACATTGTACCTTTTCTTTCTTGAGAACTATAATAATCTGCATGTTAAGCAGGTATAGTTTTATGCTGTGAAAAGGTGAAAATTGAAAAAAACAATTATGGCAACATTTGGCATTTTTTATTTACAGGAAGAAACAGAAACACAATATGTGAGGATAAACACCTCTGTGCCAATACTCCAAATATTTGTAATGAAGGGGACCTGAAACCAGCCGTTAGGCTAAACAGGTCCACCATCGTCCTCCTCCTTCAGCTGCTGCCCATCCAGAAGGCCCATGGATGGCCACAGGACATAGAGGTGTTGGTGACCCTCTACTGGCTGGTCTGTGGTGCATCCTATAGGGAAACAGCTTGCCAGTAAGATCTCTTACCTTCTTGTCCTTAAATAGAGCCAACAATGACACACAATTGATACATAGATTATATTAATTGGACAGAAGATTAAGACATTTAAGCATATTACCTAAATTACAAGTTAATTTTATATTTGGTACAGGTCAAGTGGAGGCACGCTACAACAGACACCACGCCAGGGTGAGAAACATCTTGGGCGCGCCTTTGGTGGTCTGAAGACACAGTGGCGTTCCATCTTCTTAAGGGCGCTGGAGGTCCGTCTGCCGTTTGCCCCAAAAGTAATCGCCGCCTGCAGCATCCTTCACAATATTAGTATAGAGGCAGGGGACCAGCTAGACGTGGAGGATGAGGAGGTCGACCCAGAGGAGGACGGCCATCCGGCGGCTGAAGACAGGGAGCGGCTTCAGCTGGCTGCATGTTTAAGTTGACATGACTACATCTGACCTAATGTAGATCAGTTCTAGTCATGTTCATATGCTGCTTCATTAGATTTTTTTTCACCACCTATAAAAATACATTAAATAATCAGTAAATTAATTTCCATTCCAACTATTTTTAATTGTAACTTTATAGGCATTGTCTATTTGTATAAGATCTTAATATGAGTTATTTCTTTGTTTTAAACCATGTTAGTAACTTTTGTTGAATGTATTACACCTTTATTTTGTTCCAAAGATAAAACATTTGTATAAAATACATTTTCTTATACTATTATTACTATTATTTTCTTTCCCTTTTTCCCTCTTTCTCCTCTCAATTATTCGTGTCCTGACTCAGAAGAAACTCAGATAGGAAAAACATTTGTAGATTTTATTTATTTCTTAAATTTATATGCTGCTGTCGTCCTTGGGAGACATTTACAATTTATTCCAACAAGTATTGAGTTAATACAGCAACATGTGTCAGTCAGATAAACACAAAACAAATAAATCATAACCAGCGGTACTACGCAGACTACTTGGCCGACAGAAGTCTACTAAAAACGGACTAACATCAGCCCTGGCTGCGGTTTCCCTCGGAGGTCTGCGCGTCACTCTGCTCCACTCAATGTCTGACTTTTTATTAAAATTAGGCACTAACTATGTAAATGGGCCACATAAGGAAGCTTAAAAGTATAATGTTCTCGCCTCAAACGATCTGAAAACGTACTTTTGAACAACAGCAGCAGCAGAAAAGGGAATTTTTAACTTACTGCTGTGAGCTCTGTTAGTGCTGTCTCGAATCAAGCTGTGGCTGCGGTGCATTCTGGGCAAGCGGTCAGTCTGAAGAACGCACAAGTCTGCTCTGATGCATGCTCGATAAAGAGGGTGGGCGAGAACAACATCCGGGGATTCGTTGCATCCTTGGTTTGGCGTTCTCGGCAATTGGAACAGTGCTCGGGCTGAGGCTGATGACGTGTCACGTGCACACAAGACCGCTCAAGAACGCATATTGAGAAACGGCCGATGCACACACGCTTTTCTCTTGTTCTACTTTCTACTTCCGGTTCGGCAGATTTTCAACATAAAAGCACCGCAAATACATGTAAAATAAAGAACAGTATATTAACATTTCAAAGTAGTTTTTAAATGTCTTTTAAACAGATTAAACATATTCAGGGCAGAACAAAGATCTACAGAGAGTAGAACAATTTAAATTCTTAGGAGTATGGTTTGATGAAAAACTATCCTGGAAAGTGCACATAGATAAGGTTATTGAAAAATGTAAAAAGATACTTAATATATTGAGATGTTTAGTTGGGTATGAATGGTGAAAAGATAGGAAAGCCATAAGATTAGTTTATATAAATCTAATTAGATCTACAATTGATTATGGAAGTATAGTGTATGGATCAGCATCGGAGACAGTACTTAAAAAATTGGATATCATACAATATCAAGCATTGCGTTTAATAACAGGAGCAATAAGGACAACTTCAACATCAGCTTTACAGGTGGAAGTGAGTGAAATGTCGTTAGGACTGAGAAGAATACAACTGTCATTGTGTTTCTTTGGGTTCCTGCACATATAGGAGTGAAAGGTAATGAAATGGCTGATAAGAAAGCTAAAGAGTTGATAAATAAAAGTAAGAGTGATATAAGAATAGACATGGGTAAATCAGAGGTTCAAAGTATTATTAAAAGAAAGATTCAAGAAAAATGGCAATAACAGTGGGAAGAGGATATAAAAGGAAGATAGATTTACAGATTACAAAGGAAGGTAGGGGAAGTTAGAGGGAAAATTGGGAGGAACAGAATACAGGAAAGGACAATAACAAGACTACGGTTGGGACATACAGCACTTAATTCAACATTACAGTTAATAGGGAAACATGAATCAGGAAGTTGTAATGTATGTGGGGAATTAGAAACTATAGAACATGTTATGTATAATTGTAGAAAATATCAAAGACAAAGAACACAGCTCTGTCTTCTGTAACCCCCAATCGGCTGAGGCAGATGACCGTTCATACTGAGCCCGGTTCTGCTGGAGGTTTTTCCTTCCTGTTAATGGGGAGTTTTCTTTTCCCCTAATGCTTCATGCTTGCTCAGTATGAGGGATTGTTGCAAAGCCATGGACAATGCAGACAACTCTCCCTGGGGCTCTACGCTTCTTCAAGAGGAAATGCTGCTTGTCAAGACTTTTATGCAATCAACTGGTTCCCTTATATAGGATTAAAGATTAAAATCTTCTTTCTTTTAAAGGCCAGCTAAAGATATTTTAAAGCTGGTTACAATTATGTTTGACTGTGTATAAATGGTTTGGAAAAATGCTCCCATCTAGTGCTGAAAATTATAACTGCTTTTCGTTCAAAACACAATTCACATTAAAAAAATTGTCAAAATAATATGGTTGGACGTAGCAAAAATATTTTTGATAACATTTGATCCTCTCTGTGTGAAGAATTTATGGAGGAACTTTGAATGCCATAACTGTAATCTTGTAGGAATAGTTCCATCATATGCGACACAAGAATATATGAGAAAATTACATCTTTGATGAAAAAATGTTGACTTCCTGTTAGGTGTACACCATTGCCCCAAGAGGCTTTTTTGTAGGGCCGGAGAAGGTGCATGTGCATACTGAATTTCATAATTCACAGACAAAGCATGGCTTGGGGCTTACTGTTTTTATGCGTTTTTAATGGTTTTGCACAAACTTGATTTTTGCGGTGCCATAACAAAGGCAAATATGGATATTACTTCAAACTTTTGATAACTTTTAACCCTCAATGTCTTAACTGCACGCTGAAAAAATTTGAAAGTGATAGCTTAAAATGCCTAGGACAAGTTCGTTAAAGTTGAAGGCAAAAACCACCAATATTTTACCCTTTGACCCAAAATGGCAGACTTCCTGTGGGTTTTAGAGCATACTCCGACAATACTTTTTTTATGTTTCTCCATGATCTACCTAGGTAAAAAATTTCAGCTTTCTACGTGTTACGGTTTGGCCCAACTCACTTTAGTTGGTGCTGTTGAGCAGGTTTGCCACGCCCATTTTCAATTACACTAAAATCATGCGATTTCTCACGGGGGACAATTTTGGGTAAAGTTTGGTGAGTTTTCGTGCATGTTTAGGCCTCCAAAAAGCCGTTTCAAAAGTCCCAAGAATAAATAATAATAATAATTAAAGCCGCAAGCGGCGATGAGCGGCCCTCGCAGCCAAGCACCGCTGGGGTACGCGCACCGCCTGCCGCCAGCCACCGCAGAAGCTGTCACGCATTTTCCTCGCCCGCCCACCGAGAGAGAGAACAGAAAGGTAAAGCAGAAATGACAACACGTAATGCATAATTGAAGAACAGTAGAACTCTATAGAGTGAGAAAATTAGATCCTAAAGTCCTCCAGTAGCCTAAGCCTATAGCAGTAAAACTATAAAGGTAGCTCAGAGTAACATGAGCCACTCTAGTTATAAGCTTTGTCAAAAAGGAAGGTTTTAAGATTAGTCTTAAAAGTAGACAGGGTGTCTGCTTCACGGACCAAAACTGGGAGTTGGTTCCACAGGAGAGGAGCCTGATAGCTAAAGGATCCTCCCATTCTACTTTTAGAGACTCTAGGAACCACCAGCAGACCTGCAGTCTGAAAGCGAAGTGCTCTGTTAGGAACATACGGGGTAATCAGAGCTCTGATATATGATGGAGCTTGATTATTAAGGGCTTTATACGTTAGAATAAGAATTTTAATTTCTATTCTTGATTTTACAGGAAGCCAATGAAGGGAAGCTAAAATTGGAGAAATATGATCCCGCTTGTTGATTTTCATCAGAACTCTTGCTGCAGCATTTTGGATCAGCTGAAGACTCTGAAAAGATCATGAAAGAGGAGGTGAAGATAACATTAAAATTCAAAAAGGAAGATGAAAATATTGCTCTGAGCCCAAAAATAGTTTCTAAGGAAACAAAAAAGAAAATAGGGGAAGTTGAAATGGCTAAAACGCTGAGAGATGGAAGCTTGTTAAATGTTTGTAAATTGGAAGAACAAAAAAGGAAAGCAATGAGTGTTGAGAGTATTGGAAAGAAAAGAGTTGAAAGTAAAAGAGTGTTGGGAGAAAAGAAAGGATCCCGAGGAGTTATTTATGGAATTCCAGTTAATGAAGATCTAGAGAAATTAAAACATAAAATCATGTTAAAGTCAAGGATATAAAGAGATTGCAGAAAACAGTTAATAATGAGCGAGTTGACAGCTTATCTGTGCTTCTGGAATTTTCTACTCCAGAAGTTCCAGATAGAGTCAAAGTGGGTTTCTTGTGTTATTCAGTTAGGCCTTATGTTCCACCTCCACTTCGGTGTTTCAAGTGTCAGAGGTATGGTCACATTTGCTGCAGTGTGCAGGGGCAAACAGAGCTGTTTAAAATGTGGAGGGGACCACAAAATACAAGAATATGGTGAACATGTTCAGGATAAATGCTGTAATTGTGGTGGGGAACATAGGGCAACATATGGAGGGTGTGAAAGATTATGTAACTGGTAATTTAGTAGAGCAGATTGGGAGAAATATAAGGAAATAAGTGAAGATAAAATTAAGGAAATTGACATGAATCTTGGTATTGATTCATTAAACAAAATCTTTTGTAGTTCAATCATGGAAGCTGTTCAACAGTCAGTTCCAAAGAAAGGAGGGATACATAAAAAGAAGATAATTCCATGGTGGACAATAGAATGTGACCAGGCTATTAAATCCCGAAATAAAGCTTTTAAAATTCTATAAGGAAATCAGAATTTTCAAAATTTAATTGAATACAAGAAGATGCAAGCTATAGTAAAAAGAGTTATAAGAAATACAAAAAGAGAATATTGGAGAAATTATTGTAATTCATTAGGAAGAGAAACAGATATAGGGAAAGTATGGAAAATGATTAAACGAATGAATGGTATTAAAAGGGATTATAGTTATCCAGTTTTAGTTAGTGATAGAACAACGGCAGGTATTAATGAAGAAAAAGCAACAATGTTGTCATAAACATTTGTACAAATACATAGTTCCAATAATATTAGTGAAGAGTAGAAAACGGATAGAGCTATAACATTATTGGAAAAAGGACATATGATAAACAGAGAAGAAGGAAATAGTATTATTAAAATCGATTTTTCTATAGCGGAGTTAAGACGAGCCATGAGGAAAGTTAAGATGTCAACCCCAGGGAGTGATCAAATATGGTATATAATGATAAATAAGCTAAGTGAATACTCAAAATTAATATTTTTAGATATTTATAATAGAAAATGGGAAATGACCTAGAAGTTGGAATGAGGCTATTGTGGTTCCAATTCCAAAAACGGGTAAAGATAGCTCAAAACCAGAAAATTATAGACCTATTGCTTTAACATCATGTTTAAGTAAAATTATGGAGAAAATGGTAATTGAAAGATTAATTTATTTTGTTGAATCAAAAGGGTACTTATCAAATTATCAAAGCGGTTTCAGAAAAGGAAGGAATACTATGGATCCAATTGTGTGTTTACAACATGAGGTACTAACAGCAAAAGTTAATAAAGAAAGTGTTTTGGCAGTGTTCTTAGATATAGAAAAGGCTTATGATATGATGTGGAAAGAGGGATTATTGATCAAATTGAGGAAAATGTGAATTTGTGGAAGAATTTATCATTGGGTAGAGAACTTTTTAACAATTCAATTCAATTTTATTTATATAACGCCAATACATAAACATGTCATCTCGAGGCACTTTACAAAGTCAAAATCAATCATATTATACAGATTGGTCAAAAATTTCCTATATAAGGAAACCAGTTGATTGCATCAAAGTCCCAACAAGCAGCTTTCACTCCTGGAGAAGTGTAGACCTACATGGAGAGTCGTCTGCATTGTCCATGGCTTTGTAGCAATCCCTCATACTGAGCAAGCATGAAGCGTCAGTGGAAAGAAAAACCACCCATTAGCAGGAAGGAAAAACCTCCAGCAGAACCGGGCTCAGTATGAACGGTCATCTGCCTCGACCGACTGGGGGTTACAGAAGACAGAGCAGAGACACAACAAGACAGACAAAAAAGCACAGAAGCACACATTGATCCAGTGATCTGTTATACATTAGATGGTAATAGTGGTGATCTGTCTTCCCTGGATGATGTCACAGTTAACAGAACGTCAGACTAGGTGTACCTACTATGAAGAAAAAAGAGAGAGAACAAAAAGTTACAAGCTGAAATGACAACAGTCATTTCAATGTAATGCAATGCAAAACTGGAGAACAGTAGACTGGAGAACAGTAGAAATCAGTAGAGTGAGAGAAATAGGCCCCAATGTCCTCCAGCAGCCTAAGCCTATAGCAGCATAACTACAGATGTAGCTCAGGGTAACATGAGCCACTCTAACTATAAGCTTAAATTCTATTCTTGATATAACAGGAAGCCAATGAAGGGAAGCTAAAATTGGAGAAATATGATCCCTCTTGTTGATTTTCATCAGAACTCTTGCTGCAGCATTTTGGATCAGCTGAAGACTTCGAACTGCATTTTGTGGACTTCCTGATAGTAAAGAATTACAATAGTCCAGCCTTGAAGTAACAAATGTATGGACTAGTTTTTCAGCGTCACCCCTGGACAGAATGTTTCTAATTTTGGCGATATTCCTGAGGTGAAAAAAAGGAAACTCTGGAAACCTGTTTAATATGGGATTTAAATGACATGTCTTGGTCGAAGACAACACCAAGATTTTTAACTTTATTTCCAGAGGCCAGAATGGATAATACAGGTAAGAGTTGGTAAGAGTCTTTCAGGGAGAAATTAAAAAGAACCACACAAGGCAGTATTATCAGTCCTTTATTATTTTCAGTTATGATAAATGATGCACTTAAAGAAATAGAAAATGAATTGGGTTGTTCATTGTTTGCTGATGACGGAGCTATTTGGAAACGTAGAAGGAATGTTAAATCTATTGTAGGGAAAGTCCAAAAAGCAATTCATAAGATTGAACAATGGTCTTACAAATGGAGTTTTAAATTTTCGGTAGATAAAACAAAAGTATTGCTTTTTACTCAGAAAAGAAATCAAGAAGTACAGCTGAAGTTATATAATCAAGATTGTACTGTTCTCTCTATGTGTTTTGCTCTTGCATGAACACAGATAAACAGCCAGCCAAACTCCTTATTCAAGAGGCAGGAAGTGAGCGGCTTGCTCCTTTATTATCTTCTTACACATTTAGTCAGCATTTCTGACTGCTTTGAATCCAGTGTAAAACTAGAAAAGAAACATACAAAAAAATGGCTTAATAAACAGCCATGTAAATATCAGTATTAACGTATCAAAGTATCAGCTGCTTAATATTAACTCAACAGGTATTTTCACAGCCGGCTAGAAAAGCGGCAAATTAGCAAGTAAACACACACACTCTGCTGTCACACAGACCACGACATTTTACCGTTGCTTTTATACACAAAATAACCATAAAAGATATTAACATATCTTATCTTACACAATTGGTCCAGGAGACTTTTTTGTAGGGACTGAAAAGTTACATCTGCTTACCGAGTTTCATATTTCTCAGACAAAGCATGGCTTGGGGCTTACTGATTTAATGCGTTTTTAATGGTTTTCCACAAACTTGATTTTTGCAATGCGACAGCTCAGGCAAATATGCATATTTCAGAAAACCTTTGATAACTTTTAACCCGCAATGTGTCATCTCCACGCTGAAAAAATTTGAAAGTGATAGCTTAAAATGCCTAGGACTAGTTCGTTAAAGTTCGAGGCAAAAACCGTCAATATTTTACCCTTTGACCCAAAATGGCAGGCTTCCTGTGGGTTTTAGAGCATACCCACAATAGACTGTTTTTCATAACTTTAAGAAAGCTACCTAGGTAAAAAAATTCAGCTTTCTACGTGTTACGGTTTGGCCCAACTCACTCTAGTTGGCGCTGTTGAGCGGGTTTGCCACGCCCGCTTTCAATTACACTAAAATCATGCGATTTCTCACGGGGGACAATTTTGGGCAAAGTTTGGTGAGTTTTCATGCATGTTTAGGCCTCCAAAAAGCCGTTTCAAAAGTCCAAAGAATAAATAATAATAATAATAATAATAATAATAATAAAATCTGCAGTTACAATAGGCCTTCGCAGCGCTTAGCTGCTCGGGCCTAATAATAAAATCTGCAGTTACAATAGGCCTTCGCAGCGCTTAGCTGCTCGGGCCTAATTAAAGCCGCAAGCGGCGATGAGCGGCCCTCGCAGCCAAGCACCGCTGGGGTACGCGCACTGCCTGCCCCCAGCCACCGCAGAAGCTGTCACGCATTTTCCCTGCCCGTCCACCGGGCGATTCACACGAACCCTTTCGGCAGCGCTCCCCCACGACTCACAAAAAATCTGGTGCAGATTGGTCGATGCAGCGAGGAGATACAGCTGTTGAATAATGATAATGCATTTGGCCACCGGGCCGGACCGCTGGGGTTGTAAAGAGATGACATGTTGGAACTATATAAATAAAATTGGATTGAATTCATTTGTCTTTATATAAAACACATGAGTTGCCTCTTGGTATCACATGCACTATATATATATATATATATATATATACACACATTTGACCTAATAAAATACATTATTCATGTTTTTATTAGGTCAAATGCAATAATTCAATTCAATTCAATTTTATTTATATAGCGGCAATTCATGAAACATGTCATCTCAAGGCACTTTAAAAAGTTACGTTCAATCATATTATACAGATTGTTAAAAAATGTTCCTATATAAGGAAACCAGGTGATACATATTGGGTCAGATTATACAGATTGGTCAAAAATGTTCCAATATAAGGAAACCGGTTGATTGCATCAAAGTCTCGACAAGCAGCATTCACTCCTGGAGAAGCGTAGAGCCACAGGGAGAGTCGTCTGCATTGTACATGGCTTTGCTGCAATCCCTCATACTGAGCAAGCATGAAGCGACAGTGGGAAGAAAAACTCCCCATTAACGGGAAGGAAAACCTCCAGCAGAACCGGGCTCAGTATGAACGGTCATCTGCCTCAACCGACTGGGGGTTACAGAAGACAGAGCAGAGACACAACAAGAGAGACAAAAAAAGCACAGAAGCACACATTGATCCAGTAATCTGTTCTACATTAGATGGTAATAGCGGGTGAGCCGTCTTCTTTGGATGATGTCACAGTTAACAGAACGCCAGACCAGGTGTACCTACTATGAAGATAAAAGAGAGAGAACAGAAAGTTAGAGCAGAAATGACAACACGTAATGCATAATTGAAGAACAGTAGAACTCTATAGAGTGAGAAAATTAGATCCTGAGGTCCTCCAGTAGCCTAAGCCTATAGCAGTAAAACTATAAAGGTAGCTCAGAGTAACATGAGCCACTCTAGTTATAAGCTTTGTCAAAAAGGAAGGTTTTAAGATTAGTCTTAAAAGTAGACAGGGTGTCTGCTTCACGGACCAAAACTGGGAGTTGGTTCCACAGGAGAGGACCCTGATAGCTAAAGGATCTGCCTCCCATTCTACTTTTAGAGACTCTAGGAACCACCAGCAGACCTGCAGTCTGAGAGCGAAGTGCTCTGTTAGGAACATACGGAGTAATCAGAGCTCTGATATATGATGGAGCTTGATTATTAAGGGCTTTATACGTTAGAAGAATTTTAAATTATATTCTTGATTTTACAGGAAGCTAATGAAGGGAAGCTAAAATTGGAGAAATATGATCCCGCTTGTTGATTTTCATCAGAACTCTTGCTGCAGCATTTTGGATCAGCTGAAGGCTTTGAACTGCATTTTGTGGACTTCCTGATAGTAACGAATTACAATAGTCCAGCCTTGAAGTAACAAATGCATGGACTAGTTTTTCAGCATCACTCCTGGACAGAATGTTTCTAATTTTGGCGATATTCCGGAGGTGAAAAAAGGAAACTCTGGAAACCTGTTTAATATGGGATTTAAATGACATGTCTTGGTCAAAAATAACACCAAGGTTTTTTACTTTATTACCAGAGGCCAAGTTAATGCCATCCAGATTAAGGGATTGGTTAAGAAATTTATTTTTTGAGGACTCTGGCCCAAAGATTACAACTTCGGTCTTGTCAGAATTTAGATGCAGGAAATTTAAAGTCATCCAGCTTTTGATGTCATCAAGACATGACTGAAGTCGAAGTAATTGATTGGATTCATCAGGATTTATGGATAAATATAGCTGAGTGTCATCAGCATAACAGTGGAAATTAATCCCATGCTGTCTGATAATTTTGCCGATCGGAAGCATATATTTAGTAAAGAGAATTGGTCCAAGGACTGAACCCTGTGGTACTCCACAGGTGACCCTAGAGTTTAAGGAAGATTTATTATTAACATGAACAAACTGGAATCTGTCCGACAGATAAGATTTAAACCAGCCTAATGCTTTTCCCTTAATCCCTACAGTATGCTCAAGTCTTTGTAGGAGAATATTTTGATCAACTGTATCAAATGCAGCACTGAGATCTAACAGGACAAGTACAGACACAAGTCCATTATCTGAGGCCATGAGAATATCATTAGTGACCTTCACCAGAGCTGTTTCAGTGCTATGATGAGCTCTGAAGCCTGACTGAAACTCCTCAAGTAGGTCATTGCTTTGTAAATGTTCACAAAGTTGATTAGCGACTACTTTCTCAAGAATTTTAGATAAGAAAAGAAGATTAGATATAGGTCTGTAGTTTACTAGCTCATCTTGATCAAGAGAAGGTTTCTTAAGTAAAGGTTTAATAACAGCTACTTTAAAAACCTGTGGTACATATCCATTTACTAAGGATAGATTAATCATGTCTAAAATAGGACCACTGATCAAAGGGAATACCTCCTTAAACAACTTAGTTGGGATTGTGTCTAACATACAGGTAGAAGGTTTAGATGAAGCTAAGATTTTAGATAGCTCAGAAAGCTCTACTGCTTCTAAACAGTTCAAACACTGTGCAGGTTCTAAAGATTCCTCCAATGTTGCCTTACTTATAATAGATAATAGATATAATAGATTGTATTTTACGTATCAGATACATAATACACACACACACGACATTATACGTAATATAATAACCATTATAACAATTTAAGAAACTAGTTATATATCAAAAAAGAACATGGAACAGAAAAAACATGGTCCATCATGTGGGAAGGAGGGACCTGTTGGACCTTTCTATTGCATCCCCTGTCCCTTGACCTAAGGGGGAACAAAAACAGTTCAAAGCTAATTCATTTTTATAGCTCACAGGAGTAAACACGATGCAAAGACAATCTCTGGGTCTAGATTATTTTCATTGTTGATTAATCTATTGATTATTTTAACAATTAATTGATTGGTTGCTATAATAAAATGTTACAAAATTTTGAAAAATGTCAATGTTTCCCAAATCTCTTGTTCTGTCAACAAAACATGGAGATACTCAGTTTATTGCCATAAATGAGCAAAGAAAACAGAAATATTCACATTTATGAAGCTGAAATCAGAGACGTAGGACTCTACGTAGGACTCTACCGCAAGTCATTCATACCAATCATTCTGATTGCTATATAATCTGCAATCAGATTATACATTGCTGCACTGTAACTGTAACCAATGTGCAATAATCTATCTAATTCACTGTGCGATAACCAGTGCAATAATCCTGAAAGAAGTGACTTCTGCTGCTATCAGTAACTGTAACCACAACTGTTATAACTTTGGGCAATAACTAATGTGCAATAATCTATTTAATACACTGTGCTATAACCTGTACAATGATCCGAAGAACTTCTGCTGCTATCACCAGGTGAATATATGTCAGTACATGTGCATGTAGGCATACAGGTAAAAGCCAGTAAATTAAAATATTTTGAAAAACTTGATTTATTTCAGTAATTGCATTCAAAATTATATTTATTCATTGCACACAAACTGATGCATTCAAATGTTTATTTCATTTAATTTTGATGATTTGAAGTGGCAACAAATGAAAATCCAAAATTCTGTGTGTCACAAAATTAGAATATTGTGTAAGGTTTAAATTTTGAAGACACCTGGTGCCACAAACTACTCAGCTGATTAACTCAAAACACCTGCAAAGGGCTTTAAATGGTCTCTCAGTCCAGTTCTGAAGCCTACACAAACATGGGGAAGACTTCAGATTTGACAGCTGTCCAAAAGGCGACCATCGACACATTGCACAAGGAGGGAAAGACACAAAAGGTTATTGCTGAAGAGGCTGGCTGTTCTCAGAGCTCTGTGTCCAAACACATTAATAGAGAGGCAAAGGGAAGGAAAAACTGTGGTCAGAAAAAGTGTACAAGCGATAGGGATCACCGCGCCCTAGTCAAGATTGGCAAAAAAAACCCATTCAAAAATGTGGGGGAGATTCACAAGGAGTGGACAGCTGCTGGAGTCAGTGCTTCAAGATCCACCACCAAGAGACGCTTGAAAGACATGGGTTTCAACTGCCGCATACCTCGTGTCAAGCCACTGTTGACCAAGAAACAGCGCGAAAAGCGTCTCACCTGGGCTAAGGGAAAAACGTACGAAACATTGCCTTCGGCCGTACAGCTGCAATGCTTTTGAATAGTGTACATACGGATCGACACATACAAACAGTTTGCGTGTGTCCGTTACGCGGTAGTGTACGTACGCGCGCAATACAAACTCCTACAATTCGCCCGCTTGGTCCAAGTCCACCTTTTGTACGGGCGTGCTGCCTTCCGTGCACCATGTGATGGCGCTCTCTTCTCGATTTGGCAAATCAGGGGGGATGGGGGGGGGCGTGTACGAAAGAAAGGATAGTTGTACGTTACAATGGCTTATTAGCCCACCCAGGATAGCGCCACCAACGTGTCGGAAAGTGCACTGCACGAACACAACTACGAACGGGAGGGGAAAAGTGGGGAAGCTTTTGCAGTTGGCCGAGACCGTGGCTTATTTAAATATGCGTGTTTAGGAGGGGCCAAGGTGTATGGAAGGAGGGATGCTGTGTAGGCCTGGTTCCATTGCTTTACAATGGCTTATTAGCCCACCCAGCATAGCGCCACCAACGTGTCGGAAAGTACATTGCACGAACGCAACTACGGGCGAGAGGGGAAAAGTGGGAAAGCTTTTGCTATTGGTCGAGACCGTGGCTTATTTAATTATGCGCATTTAGGAGGGGCCAAGGTGTACAGAAGGAGGGATGCTGTACGGGCCTGGTTCCGTTGCTTTACAATGGCTTACAATTCTACCCAGCATAGCGCCACCAACGGTTTGGAAAGTACACTGCACGAAGGCAACTACGGGCAGGAGGGGAAAAGTGGGGAAGCTTTTGTTATTGGCCAAGATCGTGGCTTATTTAATTATGCGTGTTTAGGAGGGGCCAAGGTGTAAAGAAGGTGGGATGGAGTACAGGCCTGTCCAAATATCAATAGCACCAATGGTGGTGGGAAATGGTACTACAGCATATGGCCAAGAGTGGAACTCTGGGCCCGTTTTGTTTCTGGAGCTATGCCACCAGCCAAGCAATATTTAATTTGTGATAATTGAGGTCTTGGCCGCTCATGGATTTGGACCAACCTTATAAATGCTCATTTCCTGGAAGTGCTCTACAACATGCCACTAACCACATCTTCTTATCTCATTGCTAAAAGGAAGTAGCTATAGGAAGGGGATACAGGTATGAGCTTTGCCCTGTTGGTAGATGCCTCAAAGGGGCTCCTGTATGCGGAGTTGGAGCTGGAACAGACAAACCGTGTGTGAGCTGTGTGCCATCAAAGGTTGCACATTTTCACCTTTTGACCCCTACTGTGTCCACGTGGAACCACCCAGAGAGTTCAAAATCACAGGTACTGCTCCTCACCTACAAAATATGTTAAAATCAGCCTCCTGTGAAAAAAACAACAAAAGCTGATTGCCCCGAAAAAATCAGCCAACTTCCTAAGGGCTCAAGACAGTATTTGAGTCTCAAAAGCTGAGGCAGAAAGGTTTTTTTATGCGCAGCGATACCAAAATTCAGATATAAGTTCAAGCTCACCCCTCAACCGCCGTCTGTGATTTTTGTGCCTCTGGGTGCTTGCGTCTAAGAATGGCAACCGTTTGAAATATGAAAAAGATATGCACAAAACACACTGCTTCTAAGAAGCAGTGTGTTTTGTGCCACAGTTCGGCATAGGAGCAACATAGGGTAACAAACTTGGTATTAAAGGAAAGCGTAAATCGAGACGATCGAAACAAGCCCACTTGAGCCCATGTAGCTCTTTCCTTTGTCTCCCAGCAGCTGTTTTTTTCACTTTAAGGAGGCCTTAATTGGAGCCGCCTAGAAAGCAGTGTTTTGTGCCACCGTTCAGCGTAGGAGCAACGTAGCCTCACAAATTTGGTACCAAACAAAAGAGTAAATCGAGATGATCGAAACAAGCCCACTCGAGCCCATGTAGCTCTATCTTTTTTCTCCCAGCAGCTGGTTTTTTCACCTTGATGCGGTGGCCTCAATGGGGCCCCCTAGAAAGCAGTGTTTTGTGCCACTGTTTGGCATAGGAGCAACGTAGGGTAACAGACTTGGTACCAAATGAAAGAGTAAATAGAGACGATCGAAACAAGCCCACTCAAGCCCATGTAGCTCTTTCTTTTGTTTCCCAGCAGCTGTTTTTTCACTTTGATGAGGCCTTAATCAGGGACTCCTAAAAATAAGTGTTTTTTGCCACCGTTTGGCATGGCAGCGGCACAGCCTCACAAACTTGGTACCAAACCAAAGTTTAAATCAAAACAAGCCCACTTTAGAACGCGTAGCCCCCTCCTATGTCCTGCAGTATCTGTTTTTTGACCTTACTGTGGAAAAAAATAGGAGTACAGAAGGAGGAATGGTGTACGGGCCTATTTTCCATTGGTTAATGGCTTATTTGCCCACCCAGCATAGTGCCAACATGTCTGAAACTGCACTACACGACCACAAATACAGACCGTAGCTTATTTAATTTTGCATGTTTAGGAGGGGCCAAGGTGTACGGAAGGAGGGAGGCTGTACAGGCAAGTTTCAAATCCCACCTCAGCCATCACATTCTCATTTACAACATTAAAGTAAATAAACATCTGCGACTTTGAAATATGTTTCTAATTTCTTAATAGGACTCTGGAAACAGATTTAATAATAATTTGAACATTATCTTTTAAAAAAAAAAATTAAGGTCCTAAATGTACATATCGCGGTAGGTGACGTACATATAAAGTGTACATATCGCGGTAGCTGACGTACATATAAAGTGTACATATCGCGGTAGCTGACGTACATACAAAATGTACATATTGCGGTAGCTGACGTACATATAAAGTGCACATATTGCGGTAAGTGACGTACATATAAAGTGCACATATTGCGGTAAGTGACGTACATAAAAAATGTAGATATCGCGGTAGCTGATATACATATAAAATGTACATATCGCGGTAGCTGACGTACATAAAAAGTATAGACAAATGCCGGACGCCAGAGGCAATGAAACATACAGGCAATGAAACGTATGAGCCCTGTACGGCCGCTCCATGTTTCGGCCGCCTGGCCCCTCCCAAAAACGCGCCACTTCGATGGACGCACGGGTTCGGCCAATGGGCGAACCTTTCCCGTTTTTCCCTTCCCGCCGAAGGCCCGACGCCTTAATTATATGCATTATGTGTTAAAGCAAGAAGAAATGTGTCAATAGTATAGCTTACACATGCGGATGTAGTGCTAACTGTGTTAAGAGTTTTGGAAAATTGTTAAAAGTATTGAAAAATCTGTCATAGCAATTGTAAAAAACTGTAATTCCAATGATTTACCTAAATTTGGACTCGTGAGCAACATCTATGTAATTAACTCATCATCATATTGTTTTGAGTTTCTGTTTGTTATGATATAAATTACATGGCATATACAATAGAGATTCAAAACATGGCACAAGCAACTGACCTAATAATGGCTGATAGTGTGCTAGATTTCACTCTATATTACAGTTATACTCATAAGGAAGTTGTCAGAACTCAGCAGGAAGCGCCATGCAGTTTTTTGCTGGCGCTGTCCCCTCTGCTCTCTCCACAGGTCTGCTCTCTCCAGAAATCTCTCTGATCTAATCAAGTCAGATCAGACTCATCTCCCCGGCTCTCCTCGACCACCTCGGGCGCTGCTCAGACCCCGTCTTTGCTCCTGCCGCTCACTGTCACTCAGTCACCCACCACCATCAGAGCTGACAGCGCTAAGTTCTCTCCTCCGCTCCATCCCCCCCGGCCCAGTCTCCGTGCATTTTGGTAAGCGCTCAGTCCTCCGTCTCATTATCCTCTCACCATGACCCAGCCTAAACATCTCGCCTTTGTCCCCAGATCGCCACACCGGCTCCGTCCTGCCTCGGGCTCTGACCCTTTAGGGTTCTGTGTCCGGCCGACTCACCCTCTATAAAATAAAATAGCTAAACTGCTCATTGTCCTCCCAAGTGTTTCTCTGCATGTGGGCCAAATACGTCCGAAACATGACAGATGTGACATATGTTCCAACAAAATATTATCTGGGAGATGTGCTTGGGCTACACAGAGCCTCATCTGATGAACTGTAAACAAACTCACTGTTTAATGTGTTGGCCTCTAAGACAAAATTATTGATGTTTTTATTTTGTGATTGTTTCTTCTTTTTATGTATTAAAATTACTCCTATTGAATGATGAAACAGCATATCAGCAATCAATTAATCAATAGCAGTCGTGCTGATGCTTAGGATCCTACTTCATAAACCATGCTACATTGTGATTGAGAATGCAGTTGAGTCACCTTCTTTTGTTTATGAGAATTGCAGTTTTTGTCCATCATGGTTCTTGTATATTGTGTAAAGAACAGCATGCTGTCAGTATAATATGTCGGAATTGAAGCAGCAGGTTCAGATGGCCTGAACACCAAAATAAACATTTTTAAATGTTCTTGTTTATTGGCATTCTTAAATCAAGGAGTTGTACAATTGGTCTTACTCTTAAAATAAGGGAAATAATCGTGTTGCTCCACTGGCTTTTATTGTAAAACATTGCATTACCTTGTTACTGGTTTGTTCTAGCTCAAACTTAGCTGGAATATCTTATTAAGAAAATGTTAGTCATACTTTCTTAAATTTAGATTATTTTTCTAATGCAAAACATGCTTGACAAGATTAAGTTTCTTTTTGAACAACAAAGACATATTTCCTTGATACAAGACTTTTTTTACTTTCTTGAAATTCCTTTTTTTGCAGTGTATGTAAAGAGATAAGAGCACATTGAAAACTTTCTCAAAAACCACAGGTTGTGTCACAGAGGGAGTGAAGGGATGAAAGGAAAATAAAAGCAAGAATGAAAGAGAAAGGTAGAGCAGAGGGTTGACTGAGTGGCAGTGCAGATTGCTTGCCAACCCTCTGTCACTGGCACTTAAAGAGCACTCATACAAAAACTCTGTGGTGTGTCACACGCACACAAGTGTTATGAGATTAAAATATAAGAAGATTTTGAAAGTAAAAAAATCTAATTGTTTAATGAAAACTGCTTCAAAAGAGACACCATTACACCCCTTTGTTCTGCTTATGATGAAGTCCATAGCCTGTCACTCAAATTGAGTCATACCTCTTGAAACACAAAGAGTTGGGCACACAGTAACCTGAGGTGGGCGATGGTGTTCAAGTGACTGCAGGTGCCCACATCAAAATGAAGGTTGGAGGTTTGACATTCCTGGAGGCTGTGTCCGTCTAGCCAGTTAGGCAGAGGACAGCCAATAACACACACACACACACACACACACACACACACACACACACACACACACACACACACACACACACACACACACACACACACACACACACACACACACACACACACACACACACACACACACACACACACTCTCACTCTCTCTCTCTCTCGCTCTCTCTGTTTTGTTATCTGATGAGACTAATGCTGATTCAAGTCAATAGCGAGAAAGAAAAAAAATCTAAAAGTTCCAGCTATTACCAGTGTACACATGTGCTGATGGTATTTATGATTTAAGATGTGCTTTTTCTTGATGTGTGTGTGTGTGTGTGTGTGTGTTTCCAGTAACAGTAATGAAGGGAGATTATCACAGCTGGGTGCTTACGGACCTCAAGGTTAAAAGAGCACACAGGCCCAGCTGTAACATTGTGTTGGCAGGGGATATCATTGTGTCCACACATATTTTAATTTTAAGGGTGAGACAAGTTAGATAATGTAACAAAAAATTGTTGTTGCCAGTGCAAATTCCCAGTTATCCAGGTCATCCCAACAGTCAACAGTCAATCCCAAAAAGGATTAAATCAGAGGCAACCGGACTTTCACTCAGTTTTTTTTTGAAAACATTTCAACATTGGATTTTCAGAAAAAAACTGAGTGAAAACCTGTTTGCTGATATTTTATCAAAAACTATACCAAAAAAAGTAAAAAACAAAGCAACTGGACTTGTTTTTCGTAGTTGAAGACGTTTCGCTTCCTCTCCAGGAAGCTTTCTCAATTCAAAAAGTCTGGAGTAATGATGAGTACCAAGCTTTATACCACTGCCCAACAAAGGCCTTGTAATGGCTTAGATAACATGCACATTCAACCGAAACAGGTCCACCCCTTAGTAATGGGCGGTCGTTAAAGCTATTAAGCCAGCGGATTAAACCGAAACTGGTCCACTCCTCTGTAACGAGTCGTCGTTAGGGTTGTTCTGGAGGGTTGATACACTGATAACAAGTCTACTATATATTTTGGTGCTAGAAATTTCAGTGATTTAATTAAATTGAATTAAATTTTATCTATATAGCACCAATTTATGATACATGTCATCTCAAGGCACTTTCCAAAGTCAAATTCAATCAAATTATACAAATTGGATCAGATTATACAGATTGGTTAAAAAAATCTCTATCTAAAGAAACCCAGTAGATTGCATCAAGTCTTGACAAGCGGCATTCACTCCTCCTTAAAGAGCATAGTCTTAGACTTAGATTTAGACAACTTTAGACAACATAGATTTAAAATACACTATAAAAACAATTGGAATTTAAACAATGCAGGAGAAGGTCACAGTATACAAACCATTGAATGTGCAGAATTGGGTTGTGCAAGGGCATTTGTGCAAGGATGCTTTTGAGGACTAAGAGTTCGGTAGCATTTATAATGCTAGATGGAGATGCAATGATGCAAAGTGCGCAAATATGCAAATGTTGTGCAGAGTTTATGGGTTGTAGTTCAGCCGTTCAACAGCAGTTCAACAGCAGTTCAACAGTCTGATGGCAGCAGGGAAAAAGCCTTTGCAGAACCTGGTGGACCTGCAGCGGATGCTGCGGAACCTCTTCCCAGAGGGCAGCAGGGAGAACAGTCCATGGTGGGGGTGTGAGGGGTCCCTAATGATGTTACGGGCTCGGGACACACATCGCTGTGATGAAATGTCTTTTATGGAAGGAAGAGGAGCCCCGATGATCCCTTCTGCTGTCCTCACCACTCTCCTCACGTTCTTCCAGTCGGAGGCACTGCAGCCTCCACACCACACAGAGAGACAGCTAGTCAGAATGCTCTCTATGGGACTTCTGTAAAATGTTGTGAGGATGGGTGGGGGCAGGTGGGCTATCCTCATCCTCCGCAGGAAGTACAAGCTCTGTGCCCAACGTCACCTCATACTGAGTAAGCATGAAGCAACAGTGAAAAGGAAAACTCCCCTTTAACGGGAAAGAAAAACCTCCAGCAAAACCAGGTTCAGTGTGAACGGTCATCTGCCTCGAACAACTGGGGGTTAGAGAAGACAGAGCAGAGACATAATATGATAGACAAAAAAAGCACAGAAGCACACATTGATCCAGGAATCTTTTCTACGTTATATGGTAAGAGTGGGTGATCTGTCTTCCCTAGATGATGTCACTGCTAACAGAACGCCAGACCAGGTGTACCTACTATGAAGAAAAAAAATTACAGAGAAAAGAAGGTAAAAGATGAAATAACAATCAAACCATGCAGATTAGAGAACAGTAGGGTAACTCAGCAGAGAGAGAGAAATAGACCCTGATGTCCTCCAACAGCCGAAACCAATAACAGCATAACTAAAGATAAAGCTCAGGGTAACCTAAGCTCTAACTTTAAGCTTTGGCAAAAAGGAAAGTTTTAAGCCTAGTCTTAAAAGTAAACAGGGTGTCTGCCTCACGGAACAAACCTGGGAGTTGGTTCCACAGGAGAGGAGCCTGAAAACTAAAAGATCTGCCTCTCATTCTACTTTTATAGAATCTAGGAACCACTGGTAGACTTGCAGTCTGAGAGTGAAGTGCTCTGTAAGGAACATACAGGGTAATCAGAGCTCTGATATATGATGGAGCTTGATTATTAAAGGCTTTATACGTGAGAAGGAGAATTTTAAATTCTATTCTTGATTTAACAGGAAGCCAATGAAAAGAAGCTAAAATTGGAGAAATATGACCCCTCTTGTTTTCATCAGAAGTCTCGCTGCTGCATCATCGTAAGGCTTTGAACTGCATTTTGTGGACCTCCTGATAGTAAAGAATTACAATAGTCCAGCCTTGAAGTAACTTTTGAACTAGTTTTCCAGCATCACCCCTGAACAGAAAATTTCTAATTTTGGCTATATTTCGCAGGTGAAAAAAGTAAACCCTGGAAACCAGTTTACTATGGGATTGAAATGACATGTTTTGGTCAAAAATAACACCAAGATGTTTTACGTTATTACCAGAGGCCAATGTAATGGCATCCAGATTACGTGATTGATTAAGAAGCTTATTTTTTGAGGACTCTGGTCCAAGTATTACAACTTCTGTCTTGTCAGAATTTAAAAGCAGGAAATTTAAAGTCATCCAGGTTTTGATGTCATCAAGACATGCCTGTATTTGAAGTAATTGATTGGATTCATTAGGATTTATAGATAAATATAACTTAGTGTCCTCACTATAACACTGGAAATGAATCCGATGTTGTCTGATAATTTTGCTACTTGGAAGCATATATATAGTAAAGGCAACAGGCCCAAGGACTGAACCCTATGGGACTCCACAAGTGACACAAGAGTTTGAAGAAGACTTATGATTAATATGAACAATCTGGAGTCTGTCAGACAAATAAAATTTAAACCAGCCTAATGCTTTCTCCTTAATCCCTACAGTATGTTCAAGTCTTTGTAGGAGAATATTGTGATCAACTGTATCAAATGCAGCACTGAGATCTAACAGGACAGGTACAGATGCAAGTCCATTATCTGAGGCCATGAGAGTGTCATTAGTGACCTTAACCAGAGCTGTTTCAGTGCTATGATGAGCTCTGAAGCCTGACTGAAACTCTTCAAATGGGTAATCATATTGTAAGTGTTCACATAGTTGATTAGCAACTATTAACTACTACTATTAACAACTACTCAAGAATTTTAGATAGGAAAAGAAGATTAGATATAGGTCTGTAATCTATTAAGTCATCTTGATAAAGAGATGGTTTCTTTGGTAAAGGTTTAATAACAACTACTTTAAAAGGCTGTGGTACATATGCATTTACTAAGGATAGATTAATCATGTTTAAAATAGGGGCATTGATCAAAGGGAATACCTCCTTAAATAAATTGGTTGGGATTGGGTCTAACATTCAAGTTGAAGGTTTAGATGAAGCTAGAATGAATTTTAGATAGCTCAGAAAGCTCTACTGCTTCTAAACAGTTCTAAACAGAGGTAATCATGTTTGGGAGGACACCAATTATTTTATTTTTAATGGAATCAATTTTATTTATGAAGAATCCCATGAATTCATTATTGCTGAGAGCTAAGGGAATGGATGGATCAACTGAGCTATGACTCTGGGTAAATGTGTCAACTGTACTGAAGAGAAATCTAGGATTATTTTTATTTCCCTCTATTAATGATAAAAATATGTTGCTCTAACTCTGCGGAGGGTCTTTTTGTACCCTTTAACAGTAGACTGTTTTTCCAGATTAGGTAGGATTCCTCATGGTGTGTAGAGCGCCATTTTCTCTCCAATTTCCTATCATTGTGCTTCAAAGAACGCAGCTCTAAATTAAACCAGATCCTGAGGTGCTACCTCCCCCACACCCAGGGCCACACCCAGGGCCATAACTGCCCCACCCCCCCACCATATTCCAGGGGAGAGCAGAAGTGCCAGCCCCAGTCCCGGCCAATCACCCAGACCCAACGTCTCTCAGCTTTTAATTGTTGCAAGATGCCTAGTACTCAGAAAAAGCTCAACCTTGCAACTAAATCGGTCAAAGCCAGTGAAAACCAGCCCCCTCCAAGTGGCTGCGTTTCTTCTGTAATGGCGGACACTCTGTCCTCTTCACCCCTCGGCCAAGTGGACACTGACAAGTTGGTGGAAAGGATAACCGCGGAGGTGCTGAAAGGTGTGGAAGCCTCGTTTGAGAAGAAGATTGATCCCGTTTTGCAGAGACTGGAAACATTTGCATCTAATATAGCCATGCTTGATGCTAAAATGAAAGAGGCCGAGGGGCGCATATCAACCCAGGAGGATACTACGGCTATTCACCATGCTAAATTCTCCGAAGTTGAGCTCAAGCTAGAAGCTGCTTTGGACAAGATTCATGATTTGGAGAATAGGAGCAGACCGTGCAATATACATATTATTGGGCTCCCCGAAGGCAGTGAAGGTACCACTGTCACCGCACGCTTGCTCGCCCTCCTCCGGATTTCAGCAATCCGGTTTTTAGTTCACAATGTAAGGTAATTGACAAAAACTGCTGAGTAGTTATTATTATTGACATATGCCTATTTTTCTATAGCTGAGATGCTTACTTTTTTTATAGGCCCATTATATAGGTTGCTACTTTGATAAAGCTGCGGGTTGGCAGCTATTCTCATGTTACTGATTTTTGAGAAAAGATTTTTACCCAGGTCCAGCATCTTCCTCTGTTTTGTTTGCTTGCACCCCATGTTGGGTGTCGGAGACCTTTGTCTGACCTCTATTTTCATTTACCTTTTGAGGTTTATATATTTTGTAAATAGTTTTGTGTTAATTCTTATAGCAAAGCAGGTCGTTGGTTTTTATTATTTTACGTGTATTTATCTTTTCACCTGTGCTTTAGTTTTTTGTTCTTTTTTTTTAGCCCAAAATGTCTGTATCATGGTTATTGTCACTTAGGTTTGTATCAGAGTTTACACGTAATGCAGCATGATTAATGATAACGCAGTGTTGAACGTTTGTACTTGGAATGTGGGAGGTATACACAACCCTACCAAACGGAAAAAGATTTTGAGCTTTCTTAAGAAGGAAAAGGTGCATGTGCCTTTTTTGCAGGAGACTCACCTGACTTCTCAGGAACACTTTAAGTTAAAACGTGATTGTGTTGGTCAGGTGTTTAGTTCTTCCTTTACGAGTAATAGTCGTGGGGTGGACATTCTAATACATAAGCACCTGCCACTGATGAATGCCCAAACAATTAGTGATAAGTCTGGTAGATACATATCTTTTAAGGGCACTTTACATGGCCAGTCAGTGTCATTTTTGAATATTTACTTTCCACCAGTACAGTCTACTGACTTCATTACTCATGCTTTTCCCTCCTTTTCTGATTGGGTTTGTGATAACTCAGTGATTTTAACTGTTATTTTTCTTCAATCATGGACAAAACTCCATCTAGACAATCTCAAATTTCTAAAAGGGCCAGAGCACTTTTGGACACCTGTAACGACCTTGATCTTGTTGACACCTGGCGGGTACTTCACCCTAATGATAAATAATTAAAATTTTTTTCTGGTGTTCATAAAACAAGTAGCAGAATTGATCTGATTTTTACTCCCAAACTGTCACTGGGGAATATCAGTAGTTGTAGAATTGGAGATATTCTTATATCAGACCATGCACCTGTTTTTGTACAGTTAAGTAATTTGAATGCTGCCCCTCGGTATCAGACTTGGAGATTTAATAATTTTTTGATTCACGACCCTAAGTTCGAGAAATTTTTAAATGAGCAGCTGGAGCTCTTTTTAAAGATAAATGCAACTCCTGATGTTTCTTCTGGTCTACTGTGGGACACTTTGAAAGCTAATACCCGCAGACTAATTATATCATATTCCGCTGGCCTAAAGAAGAAAAATCAGATGGAGCAAAGAAAATTAGAACTTGTGTTGCATGATCTCCAGACTAGATACAACGAGTCACCTTCTGAACAACTAGGGAATGAAATCCAGGTGGTCAAAACTTGTTTGGAGGGGCTGCTAACGAAAAGGGCTGAGAAATCTATGTTTTTCATGAGGCAAAGGCTGTATGAATTTGCCAACAAACCCAATCGCTACTTAGCTAATCTTCGGAATAAGGCATCTTCTCGTAATATCCTGTGTGTTAAAGATTCATCTGGTTTGCTTAAATATGACATTACAGAAATTAATAACATGTTTAAATCTTTTTATAAGCAGTTATATACCTCTCAGTTTAAATCTTTACACATACAGGATATGCAAAAATAAAATTTCAAGACTGATCTTACCTAAAATTACGGAAACCCAGAAGGATGATCTATACAGGCCTATAACACAGAGTGAAATTTTGAAAATAATTCTGCTGCTTCCAAACAACAAAGCACTATAGAGGCTGAGGCCTGGGAGGAGTTGTGTAGCCGACCTTTTAAGGCCTTAGCTTCAAATTCTATCTGGGAGAGACAATTTAAAATCCTACATAGGCTATATATCACACCTGAGAAGAGACATAGAATGTTTCCAGCGTTATCAAATCTTTGTAACAAATGTCAGTCTGCTGTTGGTTCTTTGTTTCATTGCTTGTGGAATTGTCCTCATATTCTGCAATTCTGGACATGGGACCCTTTTTTGGACTATTTGGATGCGTATGCAGCTCAGAGAATGAGACTGGGTTTATTAGATTTAGCTTGGCAACAAGAGGACATTTGTAGTGTTATGTTTGTTTTTTCTGCTTTTGGGCTCCCTTTATTTATTTTTTATTTATTTATTTTTCTTATATATGTGTATATCCTTCTCTTATGTATGTAGAGTGTTTAATATTTGATGTTTTCCTGCTTTGCAAAAAAGTTCAATAACAAAAAGAAGAAAGAACCAAAACAATACACAAAACAATAAAAACCCAAAAGTAAAATGTCTCCCAAGGAGCACAATGTGTGTTCCAATATGACAGATTATTGTCTAATAACAGTCTTTTGACTTCTTTCTGGTCCTTTGACCATGTGTATTTGCCGTTAGCAAAACTTTTATATATATATATATATATATATATATATATATATATATATATATATATATATATATATATATATAACTTTTCAATTTCAATTAGTCAAGGTTGAAACTTTAAAGCAATGATTCTCTCTTGTAGTTTTTGAACTACTAGTGTTTTTTTTTATAAATGATAAGAGGTTTCCCCGTAAACACATTGAGAAGACTGCCCAAAACTTAGATTAGATTAGAGATTAGAATCAGAATTTAACCCTTCAAAAGCTTGCCTTTTATTTTACTGTTGCTGATATATTTTTCATGCCCCCTCAGGCCAGAACACACTGACCCAGCCTCGCCATAAACTTTTAGATGTTTACATTATGGTCAGATTTGTTTATCATATCTTCTGTTCTGTTTCAGGTTAAACTGTCCCTCCGAGGTTCACCTCAGCTCAGCACAACTAATAACATCGGATGATTTTGTAACTGATTATGCGCTAAGTGTGGCCTTCGTGATATTCTCTAAATGTCTCTTTAGTTGCATTCAAATTCCAAGTAAAAAGGAAATAAAATAAATGAATAGAAAACCCTTAGAAAAAGCAACCATACTTAGTTCCATACAGTTTTGTTTAAACCCAAACCACAGTTTTATAAGATCATGTATATCTAAACTTCTTTCACATGGACTGGTTTGCAATGAATCATTATTGTTACAAGCAATAATATTTCAGTAATTCTATTACATTAGGGCTAAAAAACAAGTGATAGGATCTAATTTTACACAGTAAACTCAAGAAGCTTTATGTGCGGCTTATTACCAGTTCCAATTTCTAACAAAGCTGAAATATTTTTCGTTCAAGTCATGTTAATCTCTCAGTGTAACAATTCAATTTGGGCGGATATTTAATGTGGGAAGAAAAAAAACTTTGTTATTGAAGTCTCCCTTTTCCTGCTTTAGCTTTTAGTTAACATAGTCCATGCTTAAAAATGTCATTTGAATTAGGAAGCTGCAGTCTCGATAACCAAATGAACATTTTTGAAACCATAATTTATAATTTGACTTACTTATTACCTCACTCAGACAAACGTTTATTTACATACGATACATACAGTTACATACCGTTACATACAGACGATGACATTCACACAAACACACGCAGGCCTGTTTTTTCACTATCTTACACAGATCTGTGTTTTTCACATTTTTTTAAACGTCTATGGCAACGGCGAAAGATGTTTTCAACGTGTTAAGTTCCCGCTTAGTTTAAAAAGTAGAGACCGTGTGCTGGCTACAACCCCTGAGGGTTTCGTCCAAACACTGTTAAGCCCCGCAATGATACAACTCTATGTCTTGCAGACACCTGGACGCTTATCCATTTTTGAAAGTTATATGTCGCAATTAGTAGTTACGAACACTTTTATCCATAACGGAAGTGTCTCTAGCCGGTCCCCACGTAAACGCTTCCCCGGTGCAACGCCCTTTTAGTTCCGTTTCCATTTCCTGTTTTATTAATTTTATTAAATTTTCGCTTTTCTTTTTTTTTTCCTATTCCTCACACTATATTGTACGGTAGGGAAACATCAGTTACACTAACCTTGGAAATGTTTAGACCCCTAATGATGATCAAGTCTAAAATATGTCCTTGATTGTGTGTTGGCTATTTAACATGCTGAGTCAAAATAAAATTGTTAAGTGTGCCACATCCTATTCCTCCCACTATATTGTACGGTAGGGCAACATCAGTTACACTAACCTTGGAAATGTTTAGACCCCTAATGATGATCAAGTCTAAAATATGTCCTTGATTGTGTGTTGGCTATTTAACATGCTGAATCAAAATAAAATTGTTAAGTGTGCCACATACAGTAGTTCTTTTGCACCTTTGTGTTCAAGGTTGTTAGCATGAAAGTTGTAGTCTACCATGGTATTTAAACAGTCATAATCAACACATATCACAGATGGAAGGTTATTAAAATTATTAAGAGTTTGTTTTGGACTTAGGAGGCCTGTAAAAATTCAAGAACATAGTTTGTACCGGGCTCTTTATCTAGAGTCAAATTTTGAGACACCTTTTAACACTTTAGTGAATCCCTAAACTAAACAGCCTCCTTCACCATTCCTTGGTGAGAGCTGTCTGCTCTCACAAATAAAATTGTACTTTGGAGGTGTCATCTCAATCAAAATAGGTGCCTCATTAAATTCATGTAACCATGTTTTTGTTAAAAACATAACAACAAGATTATGTTCAGTGATGAAGTCATTTATTAAAAAATGACTTTCCCAACAGAGATCTAGTGTTTAATAAAGCCAGTTTTTATGACTTAGCGGTTGATATAAGATTCAATTGTCAGATTGTATCTGACAATGTATGGCTTTTAAGTATGATTGTATATTACTGTTTGTTATCCTTTTAACTTTGTTCTTTCTGCCACATATCACAGATATTTTACAGCTATCTCCCATCAGGGGCCCAAGCTTGTCCTGGGAGTTTTCATTTCTGATAAAATTACTAATGGTGCCCAATATATATCACAGTTAAGTGATTTGAAAGTTGTGAACACAGTCATTTTCATCATGCTTTATATGTGGAGGAGATAGATTAGGAGGTTGGGGGCTCTGTGTATTTTGAAAGATGCTAGTTTAGTAGCAAAGGCTGGGCCATGCAGGTGGCTGTGTTGAGAATATGTAACATTTATTATTAGTTGTGTCTCAATTTTCAAAACCTCTTTTATTTTGTTAGTGTAATCCAGGGAAGCGACATCTGGACTAAGTTGGAAAAGAGCGGAGGTTGGTGCACTCTGGGCTTGTGCCTGGGGGGAGGTTTGAGTTCTCTGTTGGGGTTACCAGAGGGTCAAGATTTTGTCCCTCTGAGATTTAGGGTGAGTCTTCCTGTAATAGTGATGAAGTGTCTGTCTCGGTCATCTTCCTGGCTACCTTTGTTAGTAACATCATTTTAGGAACATTCTTAGAATTTCTCTTACTCTGAGATTTTTCTAAGAGTATCAGCTCAATAAGATATTCACACACACACAAAGGATTGTTGTCCTTCAGAGAGCTCCTAAAGTGAAACATTTTCCAGAGTAGTAAGGAGTACTTTTGCAAGCCTTAAGGTGCCTTCACACCGAATGTAAACACGGCAAATAGAGCGGGTGGTTTACATGTTATCCCTATGTAAAAGCAGTCAGGTGTGAATTAACAGTCGATGATGCGGATGATGAGTTATGAGCAATGGTGTAAACTGGGCGAAAAGATTGAAGCAAAACAGTGAACGGCGCAGTGCATGCACCAATAGAGTGAAGCGAAACTACGTATGGAGCAGTGGACGAGAGATGTGCGTGAAGTGAAATTTCCCGTGAGTTCAACCATTTGAACTCAATTCACATTGTAAAAAGCATCCCCCTCATCCCTTTATGCAAGTACAAGTATGTTTTTTATGTTGCATCTTTAGGATTTATTTACTGACTAAAGACCGATGGACAGGTGCTCTGCAGTGGAGATAGTGTCCTCCGACATGGGACAGCAGGTCCTCATGCTGGGTCCTATACAGACCGAAGAACTGCTGGAAGAGACTATAATTCAGATGCAGCTCCTGAAACAGGTGATGGTACTCGGCGGGTGTTGGGTGTTGGGAGACACTGGCCTCTACAATGTTGTTCTGTTGTTCGGCTTTCCACATTATATACAGCACTGTGACTTGTTGAGTAAAATTTATGTCTACTAGGGCTGGGCGATATAGAAAAAAAGCTTATCGATTAAAAAAAAAATGCATGTTGATCGATATCGATAATTATTGAAAATATTTAAAACCATATCTTATGTGCAGCTCTGCCTGGACATTTTATAATTTTGCTAAATGATTTGATTTAAATAAAGAACACAAACAGAATTCCAATTAAATCTTTATTTAACCAACTTTGGTTGGTTAAATAAAGAGTGGCAGGTTTTTCAGCTGCAGAGAACAGCAGACATATCCATCACTATGAAGCATGTTACTGCATGCGTTATGTCCTTATGCCGCTTGGACGCTTTGTCATTTTATCACAAAGAAGGGAGCCCAGTTTAGCTGTTGTACCTGCTTTGTTTTGGAAGAAGTTCCAGAAAATTCCGACGACGACGACGACGCAGAGGCGCGCGGCTCCGCCCAGCTCGCGCTGCTGCGGGTGTGAGCGGCTTACGGGATGAATACAGCTGCGTGAAGCTGACACCCCACCCACAGAAAAAACTCATTGAAATAGACGGAATGGTTAGTGCTTCGTTTGTGCAAGTTTGTGCCGTTAAAATTAGCGTTTGTGCTGTTTTGGTTTTGAAGATATTAAAGAATATTTCACCATCCCCCCATTTTGCTTCGAATCCAACCAAACTGGTCAACTTTTTTAGTGCTTCGTTTGTGCAGGTTTGTGCCATTAAAATTAGCGTTTGTGCTGCTTTGGTTTCGCAGATAATATGTTTTAATTTCAGCCGATGACGTCATTATAGCCCGCTGCTTCAAAATAAAGTGCTACGTTTTTCTTTCTTTGCTGGAGCTGAGCTGGATCCAAAACAAACCACAGTCGGCTACTTTTTCAGTGCTTTGACTTTGAAAAAATGAAGTTTTCATTAAGATTTGCAGCCCAATAGTTTTTGCAGAGCGTTAAGTGTTTAATATTTTGTGCTGAGCTCAATACAAAACAAAACAAATTGGTCTATATTTTTAGGCATTTCTAATTCCATCTATATGCTTTATACTTTCAGCTGATAACACAGTCAACATATTCATAGTTGAACAATATTTCCCAGTTCATGCATAAAGCCAATAAGAAGTGGAGTGGTACTTGAGCCTAATTAAAGGTTTAGCTTAGGTGGACAAAGGAACATTTTAGGAGATCGTTCCTTACAGTGTTGTTATAATTTATAGGCTGACCAGTGTGATTTATTTGTTTTTTTGCAGTTTTTTGTTATTGATTTTAGTTTGGGTATGCTTTCTGCGTTATAAGCCTGTATACTTTAATTGCCTTATTGTTTGGTAGCCTCGTGAGACCATTCTGATCTCGCGAGCTTTCAAGGTTTCACTCGCAGATCAGTCTGGCTACTTTCCGTTAAAGAAAATTTGGAGCCGTTCACCAAACGAACGTCCAATCAGCGTTGGCTTTGAAGCGGGTTGAGGTGTGACGCAACGAGAAGCGCATCAGTTCAGTCTAAAGAACATGGCGGCTTCAGCTGATGAAACTAGCGTTAGTGTGGCTATCGAGCAAGTTTTATCGGCAAGATTTATCAGTATTTCTTTGCTGAGCTAATGAGCCTTTACCTGCAGCAGCAAGAGTAGCTTGGCTTGTGGTTGTGTTTTCGTCGTCACTCGTAACAGAGCGACGACGAAGCATGTTGACGAGTACGTCATATGCTTCATTGATCTGATTGGTTTATTTGGCCCGTCTATCACCAACATAGGCCAATCAGCTAACCAGTATTTTCGCCCCTTCCCAAAATTACTTCAACGGAAGGTTTCCAGATGGATATGCGAAGCAAATCTATCTGGCGGCGTCAGGTTAATTGTTTGGTGCAGACACCCCCAAATCTCCCTATTGTAGAGCAATAAAAGTTTTCTATTCTGATTAATTCAGAGGAGTAATGAACTTTGACTTCTAAGATCAATAACCAAGTTACTGTTTGAAAATGTTATAAACATTGTACTCTCGAAGAAGAATAAACACTTCTGATTAGGAAAAATTAACTGTATGAAAACAGTTGAACATTCTAATAAATGAAATGCCTTTTTTGGTGGCTCACTTGACATTGCCATCTAAAGTAAAGTTCTTTAAATGAGACAAAATAAATCGTAATATTTATTTAGGAATAAAGTACAAAACAATATAACACACACATTTTACAATAGCGGCTAAAACAACTTGCACGATAAAAGGAAAATATGAAATTAATAACTGCTTTCTTGAGAAAAGTGTTGAGACCAAACGGTAGATCTGACCACATCTTTTTACACAAGTGAAGAACATCATTAAGGACGCCAGCCATCCTGCACAGAGACTGTTCCAGCCTCTTCCCTCAGTCAGGAAACTGAGATCCATGAGATGGGACTCGTGGTGAAACTGCCTTCATGTGTCGACTTCATGGCTTGCTGTTGTTGAATAATCACTTTTCTTTCCATGTGGCAACCAAGCCACTGTATAAAATAAGCATACTTATAACAGTGGAAACTAAAAAAATAAACAAAAACATGTTTCCCAAGAGGTCTTTGCCAATAAGCAGGAATATATAAATAATTTAATAAGAATGCTGTACAGGGGCTCGGTAAATGACACAACTTCATAGTAATGTTACTGATTTATCAGTAGAAATACATTAAAAAGACTTTCGTTTTTTTGGCAATGACATATGATTTAACGTAGCGCTTTATTTTGAAGCGGCGGGCTTGGATGACGTCATTGGCTGAAATTAAAATTCATATTATCTCCGAAACCAAAGCAGCACAAACGATAATTTTAACGGCACAAACCTGCACAAACGAGGCACTAATCATTCCGTCTATTTAACTGAGTTTTTTCTGTGAGTGGGGTGTCAGCTTCACGCAGCTGATGAATACTGGTGGATTACGTTACCAGACTCTGCTTTTACCGGTTCCTTGCAAGTTTTACAAATTACTGTGGTTTATTTCTATCAGGCTGGCGAACTAGTAAAACCCCGTTTTGGGACCGTTTCCTCTGCCGCTACTTGCTGCTACATATTCACGTGTTGTGTGTTGTGGTTTGAGAGGGCGGCGCTTTGTGACGGCGTGCCGACTGTAGCGAGGAAGTAAAACTGTCTATCGAAGTTTTTATCGACCCTATTTTTTCCTATTGCGCCACACGTCTATCGATTGATATATATTGTTATTGAATCATCGCCCAGCCCTAATGTAGGGTGACCAAACGTCCGTATTTCCCGGGACATGTCCGTATTTCACGTCCTGTCCCGGGCGTCCCGGGTTTTTTTTAGAAAGTGAGGAAATGTCCTGTTTTTTAAATTACCTTCATTGGACCATTAAATTGACAGGCACTAGGGCACTGCGCACAGCGCTGCGTGTGACGTAATCCCCGAGCCGCGTCAGTGCGGGCAGCCCTGTTCTTAATCAGAAGATAGATAGCGTGGCTGTCAGTACGACAACAACATGCCAAAGCGCAAATGTATGTTTACCGACGATTTACAAAAGAGTGTCCCCGCTTTCAGACCGGGTCGAGACAAATGGGAGGCCTTTATTGTGCTATTCATTCATTACAGGAATTGTTAAGCATTTTTTAATAAATACATTTTGAATAAAAATATCATTTGTTATTGGAGTTATTGCTGTTGACTTTTACTGAAAAGCATTTTTAATAAACCAACTGTAAATATCATGTTATTGTAGGATTACGCAGGCCTATGTTAAGTGAGTGCATTCCACAAACATCGCTATGCATGGGTACAGAACCCCCCCCGCTCCAATGTGTCCTGGTTTTCCAAAATGAAAATATGGTCACCCTACCTAATGTCTACCATGGTGAATTGAACACAGAAGAGGAACCAACAAGCAGATAGATACTCCTCCCATTTGATGATGTAGAGAGAAGCGAGCTAGGGGTACATGTTTGGCTGATCCACCACCTAAACAGTGGTGGAAATAAGCACATAAACTTTTTAGCCATCATACAATTATTAATATGTAGTAATATGAAGATAAGATAAAGTTTATCTTCCCATAGAGGGAAATAATTTTCTTTCAGTGGGAGGACAGGTTAAAGGTATGACTCTAGTAATGTTGTTTTATTAAGCGTAGATAAATAATACAGAAAATACTGAATAATCATAAATAAAAAGTGGAAAAATGTACAAAAAATAAAGTACAGAAGAATTTTTATAATATTGTCTAAGAAGAATTGGAAAAAGACACAGACAAATATATACATAAACAAAAATTGACATACATTCCAGACACTCCACCAATTAGCTTTTTCACAGTCAACACTTAGACCACTTTATGATTTTACACTTATATAAGAGAAACCTTAGAGCTGATGCCATTTTTATGACATAACCTTTAAGAAAATCTGAACATTAATATTGTGGTCAGCTCTGTAATACAGTTTTCCTATATTCTTGAGGTCCATTAACTTGTGTTTCATTAAACTAAAGGGAGAAGCCTTTTCTTTTTGCTTCAACTGTATCCTTTGGTGTTTATGACTGTTTAGTCAACCTTGCCAAATGGCCTCTGAGGTTTTTTAATGTCGCTCATTCAATTAAAGTTCAACACGGAGCTAAACCTGGGGGGGGCAATAAGTCACTAACTGGTATTATCCCACCCTGCTAATTACTGAGGCAATGAACTTTAATTAATATTTCAGGCTGGTGTATGTGTGTGTGTTAAAGCATGTGTGAGGGAGCCTTGAGAGTGCCTCTTCTTTATCTCAAGCAATCTCTTCAACACACTCACGAGAGGCGGGCCCTGACATTTTGCGGAGTGTCTCGGTTCGCGTGAGAGACTGTGACATGGTGAACTGTCAAATGCTACCTGTGCTATTTGTATTAGCATAATTATCTGCTTTATCAGGAACAGTGGAGAACAGATCCAACAACAAAACCAACAATGATTCTTGCTTCTGCTTTCCCAGACCAGCTTGTCCTTAATTTGTATGCTGATAGATTTAACTTGTCAAATCTAGAGGTAATTTTCTTCAAACTTCCCATAGGCAGCAGTTGTGACCTGTAAAACAGGACTCCATTACTCCCTATAAACAGTGTTTGTATTGAAATCCTAGGGGGGCTCAAGTAGATTTTATGATCAAAAGAAATGTCACTGCTCTTAAACAAGTTTTTTCTTTTGCTGTTGATCATCAAGCTTTGTGTTTGTTTGTCTTGTCATGTAGTGTAGGCTTTTGCAGGACCAAAGCGCAGACTCAGAAGTGAGAGGCATTATGACTAGGACAAACAATGATGAAAAAACAGAACTTATGGTTGTCAGGGTTAGGGATCTGAACCCGAATTCAGCCACACACAGAGCCACGTTTAAGAGTGTTTATTGAAAAAGGATGAATAGTGGATGGAGGACCGGAGACTGTACCAGACTGGAGCTGGGTGGAGATATGGCAGGGGTTGGCAAACAAGACAGAGCTGGAGCTGGCAGGCTGGGGTGAACACAGGCAGACAGAGGTAGGGAGCACAAACAGGCAAACGCAGGGAGCACAGGCAGGCAGCTGCAGGGAGCACAGGTAGGCAGACGTAGGAAGCACAGGCTGATAGACGTGGAAAGCTGAGGCAGGACGAGGTTTGAGTGAAGACAATCCGGCGGGGAAGAGCAGACTGAGGGAGGCTTAAGTAGGAGTGTTGACAGTTGAAATCAGGCTGGCTTAATTAGTAAACGGCAGGTGGCAGGAATCAGTGATGGAGTGAGGAACTGGGCTGAATGAACAGTGGAAGATCTGAAACTGTCCAGGGTGAGACAGGAAAAACTGAACCCTGACAATGGTAAGGCATGGTAGTTAGAGCACTTGCAGAAAATGAGGCAGAAAAACAAGGTAACAGGCAACTTTTTTTATACTGAGGGAAGAAAGGAGAATGACATTAGATGCAGTTAGTTAAATTAGAGAAGAATGTGGAAAAGTCAAAGAAGAAGCAAAGCAGAGACACTGAGGTTGGGAGACTAATAAAAACTAAACTGCAATAATAATTTTTGGACCCATAGAGGAGCGATCAAGAACTAGTACACAGCTTCCATTGCTTCAGCTAGTAACCACTGATCAGGCCTGAAATCTGGGTGTAGTGATGGACTCAGGCCTGAACCTCCAAAAGCATCTAAACTCCATTACAAAGTTGGCCTTCTACCACGTGAAGAATTTTCACCTCAAGAGAACAGGGGTGTAAAAAAGACCCCAAGCCTGCCTCTGCCTGCTCAAATGTTGTGTTCTTGCAAGTTGTTCTGAAGTCTGTTTAAATCTGTAATGGCCAGAAAGGGGGGTGCCCAGCACAGTCCACCCAGAAAAGTTTAGCAGTTGATTCAGAACACGGCAACCCGCGTCCTCACAGAGCACATCACCCCAGTTCTAAAGTCCTTACACCGGCTCCCTGTATCACAGGCTTGCAAATCCTCATGTTAGTCTATAAATCTCTGAATGGCTTAACACCTAAATACATCACATACCTTTATCAGTATATCAACCCTCTAGACCACTAAGATATTTTGGCTCCAGCCTACTCTGCATACCTTGAACCATAACCCAAACATGGGGAAGTAGCATTCAATTCCTATGCTCCACTAATCTGTAACAAACTTCCAAAAAACTATAAAAGTGCTGAAAGCCTTAGATCATTTAAATCAAGATTAAAACCCCATTTGTTTAGGATTGCCTAGTTAAACTGCTAACTGAAACATCATTAGTTTAAGTTTATAGTCTGTTTTTAAAATCATTATTTGCTTTTAGTTTCCATTGCCTATGTTTTATTTTGTTTACATATTCCTATATCTTATTCCAATTGTTTTTTTTACTTGCTTTTATTCTGCTTTTATTTTCCTGTATTTCCTTGTACTGAAATGTGCTATACAAATAAATTTCCCTTGCCTTGCCTAATAAACAGTGTTGTGCCCCTTGCCATGTACTAGAATTCAGATTGAATTGTGAACATGTACCATGTGGGAGAAGTCGGGATGGGTTGTTGACCAAAGGAATTTCACACAACCACATGGAGACAGCCTCTCTCAGCAGGGGGGAGCCTGCTATATTTCCTTTCTGCCACTTGTTGCCTGGGGACACTGGAGGAGAAGTTGGCTGGTCTCCCCAGCCACCTTCTGCGAGCCACATGGGACTCAAAGGCCCACAAACTGGGTAAAAATTGGCTTTTTGTGAAACTCATTTCCCACTGTTTCGTTGGGACAGCAATGGGGAGAAACTCGTCGCCTGCAGAGCGAAGAACCTGACTGGGTTCGGAGATCTGCCGACTAGATCGAAGCTGTTTCAGGAAACAAACTCTAAACGGAGACGGTGCAACCAGCAGAGGACTCATGTTGCCAAGCTGAGACAAGAGCTGAGCTAAGATTGCCCGCTGTCACTGAATCAGACTGCATGCAGAACCTCTGACCTGCCTGTTCTGACTGGCCGCATGTCTGCTGCTGCTAAGCAGCTATGCTTCCTTTAACTTCTTCCAACTGGATGCCCGAAGTGAAGCGAACTGACACAAACTTACTTTGGTAGAGTAATAAACAGGGAAAGTTAAATGGTTATTTAGAAGACTTACATAATGCATTACATGGTGTTTTTAAACACATGGAGCTAACCAATGTAGCTCCCACTAGCTTCTTTGAATCAGGCCATTGGCTGATGTAATTCGAGTGTGTTTTCATGGTTATAACAAACGTTATCTCCATAATACATTTATTGTGGAGATAACGTTTCCTTTCATACATTTATGGGATATTAATGTTTATGTTTTCCGGTCCACTCATTACGACTAAAATAAAGCCAAAGCTTTTAAAGTTAGCACTGAATGTCCGCTAGCCTAAATGCTATTAGCTTCCAGTAACTTCCATTGTCGCGGATGTACTACTATGGTTCGTTTCGAGCATAAGGTTTTGTTTCATTCCCTCCACTATCATTCGATAGTACTATGAGCGTTTTTGTCGCACTAATATATAATATTAATGTTGATTTAAAGGTGTTTTGTATGACTTTAGATTAGCTGATTTTAGCAACCGATTGCTACAGCGACCCCTAGCCTCCCGGAGGTATAATCGCATTAATAAATCAAGCGTTCTAAAGTCTACTGATGTTTACTGAGAAAGTCCTTCTTTAAAATGTTATTTTTAATAATAATAATAATAATAAATAATGTTTTGTTTAACTCGGGATTTGCATTGTGAACGGGTTGAAACACATACTAAATGTTTTTCTGAATTAGTTAAGCTAATTTAAGCTCATTCCATGAACTTTGGTTCTTTAACGCAGATCTGCAGTGAACCAGGATTGACTGAATTATTCTGATGATGATCAACTACTTTGTTTTGTCTTTTGTGTTTTTAGTGTGTGTATAGTTCCATGGCTGCTTTTTATCTTAATTTTGCTTAGTAGTTTAGTTAAGCTTCCCTAGCCTAGCAGAGATGATTTGTTGATTGAAATATAGTGTTAATTCAGATAAACAGCATTATATAGTGATGTTCTCTGGATGTTCATTTTATTTCTGTTAATACATTTTTGAACTTGAAGAGAAGTTATCACTCCTTATTCTATGTGTGTGCAGAGTTTGCTGTTAAAAGACCGCAAGTGCTCGAATCATCCCTTTCAATTATCCTGATATTAGCTCTAGATCTGATATTCAATGGACAATACCTAACAGACACACTGTTTTAAATAACTTTAAAGCAGTGTGTAATTGCACAACAACAGTAATGGAGCTGAACCAAGACAGAAAGAAAACTTCTAAACCAAGTTTTTAGAGAAATAAATTCATATTTACAACAGTGTGTTTAGTTTCTAGAACACATCAAGAAACTAAACACAAATAATTAAATTAAACAGTATTTATATAGCGCCAATTCACAACACACGTCATCTCAAGGCATTTTACAAAGTTAAATTCAATCAAGGAAGGGCTGCACAGTGGTACAGTGGGTAGCGCTTTGCCACAGAAGGTCCTGGGTTCGAGTCCTACCCTGGGTCTCTGCATGGAGTGTGCATGCGTACCTTCCTCCCTCAGTCCAAAAACTGTTAGGTTAATTGATCTTTCTAAATTGTCCTTGACCCCACTTCTCACCCATTGACAGCTGGAGATGGGCACCAACCCTCGCGACCCCTACAGGGATAAGTGACACGGAAAATGTATGGAAATTCAATCAAATCATACAAGTTGGTCAAAAAGTTTCCTATCTAAGGCAATCCACCTCCTGGCCATACTGGACAGTCGTCTCAGTGTGAACGGTCACCTGCCTCGACTGATTGGGAGTTAAAGACAAAATAGAGACACAAAAAAGCACATTCGCTCTGATCCAGAAGTCCTTTCTATGTTATATGGTAATGGCGGATGATCTGCCCCCCTGGATGACGTCACAGCTAACAGAATGCCAGACCAGGTGTACCTGCTATGAAGAGAAAAAAGACAGAGAGAACACAAAGTTGAAATAACAACAAACAATGCAAATTGGAGAACAGTAGGAGAACTCAACAGAGGGAGAAAAATAGATTTTGATGTCATCCAGCAGTCTAAGTGTCTGCCTCACGGACCATAACTGGGAGCTGGTTCCACAGGAGAGCAGCCTGATAACTAAAATATCTGTCTGCCATTCTACTTTTAGAGACGTTATGAACCATGAGTAGACCTGCAATCTGAGATCGAAGTGCTCTGTTAGGGACATATGGGGTAATCAGATCTCTGATATATGATGCAGCTTGATTATTAAGGGCTTTGTAGGTGAGAAGGAGCATTTTATATTTTATTCTTGATTCAACAGGAAGCTAAAATTGGAGAATATGATCTCTCGTTGATTTTCATCAGAACTCTTGCTGGAGCATTTTGGATCAGCTGAAGGCTTCGAACTGCATTTTGTGGACTTCCTAATAGTAAAGAATTATAATAGTCCATCTTTGATGTAACAGTTCCGTGGGCTAGTTTTTCAGCATCAGTCCTGGACAGAATGTTTATACTTTTGGTGTTATTTGGTAAAAAAAAAAAAAAAAAGTAAATCCTAGAAACCTGTTTAATATAGCATTTAAATGACATAAATTAACTTATTATATATTAAATCTGTACTTATGACAAAGCTTAATTTTAAAAATAACATATGAATATGGCAAAACTCTTATAATATAATGAACAACAAGGAAATGATAACAACACAAAAGGAAATCAAGAACCAAACATCTGTGAAACATGACACATTTCTTCTTTTGGGTTTCATATTGTTTGTGCCACCATTACAGAACATTACAACTGTTCTATTGCTGAATTGTAAATGTTAAAACTGTTGTCTAGGTTCATGGGAATAGCACAATTTGCTAATCAATAAAGGACAACAACACCACTGACTAGATGATACATTTGCTTTATGAAAATAGAAATAGGAATGAACATTTAACAAAAAACAGAGGTGCCAGATTGCAAAAATGTTAAGTTGGATGGTCAGATAAGGGCAGTTATGAAGTCCAGCTTCTATCAGTTAAGGCAGCTGGCCAAAATAAAGCCACTTCTCTTCTAGCAAGGACTTTGAGACAGTAATCCATGCCTTTGTCACTACTCAGCTGGATTACTGCGCTCTATGTGGAGGTAAGATGCTCCTCTATTGCCCAGCTACAGAGAGTGAAAAATGCAGCGGCACATCTTTTATCTGGTACATACAAATATGAGCATATTTTGAGCATGTTTTAGGTTATACAAGTGCTTTTATTTGTTTTTAAAGCCCTTTCTGGCCTTGCCCCTTGCTACTTTTCCAAGCTGTTGCACCATTATACACCATCACACTCCTTTAGGTCAGCTAATCAACTGCTCCTTAGGGTGCCTAGAACAAAACAGATGCCTTTGGTATGGCAGGTCTTAAAATGTGGAATTAGCTACCACTGACATAGCAGACAGGCTACATCACTGTCTGATTTTAAATCTCTTCTTAAAACTAATTTGCTTGCCTTGGCCTTTGACACAGTGTGAGAAGTTGACGTTAGCTTCTGCTTATTTTATTTGTCGTTTATTGTATGACCACGAATGCATTTTAAATATATTTCATTGTTTTTCTTACGAAAGCATGTTATGTTATTATGTACAGCACTTTGGTAATTTAAAGTGCTTTATAAATAAAGTTGGATTGGATCAACTTAACCTTACTTTCAGGTAAAATGTAACAAAATTAAAGTAAAATATGATTATTATTTAATCAAATTACCCTTTCAATTTTGTTAATTTACTAATTTTAATAAATAGAAAAACATTACTTCTCTGTTAAAGCCTGACAGGACATTTATTGACATTTTAAGTAGCATCAACGTTGTTTTTGCTGTTACTATATTTGATAATAGCAGTACCATCTAAGTTACACAATTCTAAGGAATATTTTACTTAAAGGCAACAATGTTCACTCTTTATAGCTGTTGCATTGAAATTTAAACTATCTAAATAAGTGTTTTGGTTGTAGTTTTTCCTAATCCATTTGCCCCATCCATCTGTGTCCACACAATGTGTTTCACACTAAAACAGCCAGTGCACCATTAAAAGAAAACAACAATAAAGGTGGAGTCAATCTAAAACTTAGTTGCAGCTTGTGCGTATTAACGCTGTGTGAGCAATGCTACCTACTGGGCTTTGCCTTAAGCTAGCAGCGCCCTTCACTTCTCTTTGCCCACAGCCTTGCTGTGTCCCCTACTACTGAGGCAGACAGAGCAACTTGCATCAGTCAGACAGCTGGTCTGATGTGAACAGTAGCTATTTGGTTCATGCACAAATACTTTGATTATATCCTGCTTTTTAACTTTTTACCAGGACTTAAAGGTTGTAGCATGCATACTTAATGTTAGCGTTCTTATGGTGTAAAAAAATAAACAATTTCATTATCCTTACAAGGAATTTACTCCATGATTATATGGAGCTTGCCATTTGAATTCACAGATTCTAATAAAAATTATTGAGGAAGCGAACTCGACCCAGACCCAAACTTTTCTTCCATTTCCAGCACCAGCTGCTATTACTACACCAGCGAAGAATTTCAGAACTCAAATTGTTAATCATCCACTTTAATATCAGAAGTTTAACAAACTCATGGACTGATTACACATTTTTTGTACATCTGTGCAAATAAGAATTTAATAATAACAATCAACAATCTTTACTGTCACCATGTGTTACCATAGTGAAATTATTATTATACAGTCGGGATGTGTATAGATAACATATAAAGGCAGACACAACATACACAACAAAATGTAACTCCAAGTCAGTCACACTTCTGTGAAATCAAACTATCCACTTAATAAGCAACACTTACTGACAATTGATTTCACATACTGTTGTGCAAATGGAATAGACAACAGGGGGAAACTATAGGCAATTAGCAAGACACCCCCAATAAAGGAGTGGTTCTGAAGGTGGTGATCACAGATCACTTCTTCGTTCCTGTACTTTCTGGCTGTTTTGGTCACTTTTGAATGCTGCCAGTGCTTTCACTCTAGTGGTAGCATGAGACGGAGTCTACAATCCAACAAGTGGCTCAGGTAGTGCATCTCATCCAGGATGACACAGCAATGCAAGCTGAGGCAAGAAGGTTTGCTGTGTCTGTCAGCGTAGTGTCCAGAGCATGAAGGCGCTACTAGGAGACAGGTGAGTACATCAGGAGATGTGGAGAAGGCCACAGGACGGCAACAACCCTGCAGCAGTGCTGCTACTTCCGCCTTTGTGCAAGGAGGAACAGGAGGAGCACTGCCAGTGCCCTACAAAATGACCTCCAGCAGGCCACAAATGTGCATGTGTCTGCTCAAACAATCAGAAACAGACTCCATGAAGGTGGTATGAGGGCTCAACGTCCACAGGTGGGGGTTATGCTCACAGCCCCACACTGTGCAGGATGTTTGGCATTCGTCAGAGAACCAAGATTGACAAATTTGTCATTGGTTCCCTGTGCTTTTCACAGATGAAAGCAGGTTCACACTGAGCACATGTGACCATCTGCAGATGCCATGAAGAAAGTTCTGCTGCTTGAAATATCCTCCAGCATGACTGGTTTGGCAGTGGGTCAGTACTGGTGTGGGGTGGCATTTCTTTGAGGGGCTACACAGCCCTCCATGTGCTCCATGTGAGGTAGTCAAACTCCCATTAGGTACAGAGAGGATATCCTCAGACCCATTGTGAGACCATATAATGGTGCGGTCGGCACTGGGTTCCTCCTAAGTCAAGACAATGCTAGATCTGTGGCTGGAGTGTGTCAGCAGTTCCTGCAAGACAAAATCATTAATGCTATGGAGTCCTATGCGTTACCCAGACCTGAATCCAATTGAGCACATCTGGGACATCATGTCTCGGTCTATCCACCAACGCCAACACAGGCAGTCCAGAAGTTGGCGGATGCATTGCTTCTTAAGTGGACATGTCTATCTATCTATCTATCTATCTATCTATCTATCTATCTATCTATCTATCTATCTATCTATCTATCTATCTATCTATCTATCTATCTATCTATCTATCTATCTAGCTATCTATCTATCTAGCTATCTATCTATCTAGCTATCGATTGATATGTAGATATATTTATAGATATATAGATATAGATATAATCACTTGATTGCACTGGCCAAACACACTTCCTGAGAAGCTTAAATCATGGAAAATAGTCTTTAGGGTCTGCTAAGACTCAAGTTCCAAAAGTCTGATATGAGTACTCTTTTTAACAATATGAATGATATGAATCACTGCCTTGTTTCATGAATCAACCCCTCAATGCTCTTTCAATGAATGTCCACAGGAAATCCTGTGCACTAATCTTAAGCCTTCTTATACAGTGTAATCAGACATTCCTGTGAAGAGTGTGCAAACAGACATTACTAAAAGTGGGATTGTAATACATAACAGACCACAATCTTCTTAGCAGGTGATCATACCCATTACAGGTTTTGTATATAAGCTGTTTTTGAGTCTGTTATTTTTGGATTAATTATTTCTGAATCGTTTGCCTGGTGGAAATAGGTCAACCAGTGCATTGCCCAGGTTTATGGGATCAGTGGCAATGTGTCTGGCCTTTCTCTAGACCTGTGTAGCATAAACCATGTCCAAATCTTGTAGACAACATCCCACAATCCCCTGTGCTGTCCTCACCAGACGTGCCAAGTCCTTCTTCCCCTTAACTATGCAGCTCCAATACAACGCTATTATGCTGATACATAACATGCTTTCTGTGGCGGCTTTGTAGAAAAATGTTAACAACTTAGTGGAAAGGCCAGTCCGTTTCAATTTCCTGAGGAAGAAGAGCCACTGTTGGGCCTTCTTCACAAGTGGAATGTATTCACAGTCCAGGAGAGGCCAGAGTAGATGTGAATACCTTTATGCTGTCCAGACACTCCAACATGCCCTCCTCCTCCTCCCCCGTATGCAGAGAGCAGTATGTTCAGTTTTCCTGGACCCCTGTAGTCCACTATGACCTCTTTGGTCTTACTGGTGTTCAGGATGAGGTTGTTCTCATAAGGAGCATAACTGTGTCAGATTGTGGACCTGATCTCTGCAGTGGGTCTCACTGTGTTCAACAAAGTCAACATCCAACTACTATCTTTTCTATGTCTTTTACAGGTAGGGGGTTGAGTATTGTTCACTGACAATCTTTTCATTGCAAAAATGAGACCGACCACAGTGGTGTCGTCTTCAAACATCACAACCGTATTTGCAGTGATGGGAATAACGGCGTTGAAATAAACGGCGTTACTAACGCCGTTACGTTTTTCAGTAACGAGTAAACTAACTAATTACTTTGACTGTCACTATAACGCCGTTATCATTGCCGACACCCCGTTACTGCACGTTACTCAAGTCGCACATTGAACTTATTTTTTTCACTTCATGATAGGACTCGTGCGCATGTTGTCATGAGAGAAGGAAGGATGAGCAATTATTGGCTGATGTATAGTAAGATTACGGCAGTTTCTAAATTCTCGCGAACACAAGTCTGTACTCGCGTTCGCGAGCACGCAGCACGCGTGCACGCAGCACGCATCTGAATTGAAACAGAAGTGTACTCGTGGCGTCATGAGACACGCAGTTCTACGTCTTTAGCCAATCAGAGAAATTGGGTAGGTGGGTGTTTCCGCATTCACAGTGGCGTGTGTTTAGTGCTTACAGCACAGAGAGAGAGATGGAGAGGGAGGAGGACTCCAGCCACAAAACAGCATTTTCCAGATGGAAATATCAGCACTATTTTAAACTCACTGAGATTAAAGGTAAAAATTTACACGTCGAGTGCACATTATGTTTCAGAAAGAAACATTTGTCCACGTCTTGTGTTAGTAACTCCAACTTATTGAAGCACCTGTCGATGGCTCACGCTTCAACCAAACTTGTGGCCCAAGAATACACAGGTAGTAAGGGTGCTAGTGCTGACAAAGGACCTGCTATCAAGGAAGGACCCTCCCCATGCAAGCAACAAAAACTTTAGTGCCTCTGCTCCTCAGAAACTATCTCAGACAGAGCTGTATGGCTTGATTGGGAGATACGTTGTGGAAAACATGCTTCTGATATCAAACAGTGGAGTCAGACTCCTTCAGGGTGTTGATAGGCAAAATCCCAAGAAAAGGAGGTGTTGGTCCACCCTGTAGAAAGAAGTTTTCTAATTACATTGATACCGAATATGCTAACATGAATGCTGAGCTAAAAAAAGAATTCGAGCAACTGGAATACTTGGCTACAACTGCATATATATGGACAGCACATAACAAAAGCTACCTAGGCGTAACTGCACACTGGATGCATCCAGTAAACATGCAACGAAAAAAAGCTGCCCTGGCATGCCGACGGTTCAAGGGCCGTCATACCCACGAGAGCATTGCCACAGAACTTGACAACATCCACTCGTCTTATGGCATTTCGCACAAAATAACAGCAACTGTCACTGACAATGGCTCCAATTTCGTTAAGGCATTTAAGAAATATCAGTCAGTTGGCGACGATGACTCTGTTGATGAGGAAGGTGACGAGGTTACTTTTGTTGACATAAATGATGTCTTGCAAGCCTGTGTTGAGGAGGACGATGTGATTATTTTACCACCACACTACAGGTGTGCATCACACTGAACTTTGTGTCATGTTCTGACATTGAAAAGTGGATTCTCTCCAGACCAGAGAAGGCACTTTACAGAAGTGCAACTGCAAAATGCACAGCCTTGTGGAATAAGGCCAGCCGTTCCACAGTGGCCGCAGAGACAGTAGAGGATGTGGTTGCAAAGAAGCTGACAGTGCCGTGCAGTACCAGATGGAATTCTTTCTATGATGCTGTAGCTTGGATTTGCGAGATTCCCTTACTGGACCTCATTTCCATCTCATCCAAGATTGGCTCGAAAGCAATCACAGAAAAAGCTTCTGAAGGAATATTGCATTGCAATGAAGCCATTGACAGCTGCTCTAGATATCCTCCAGGGAGAGGACAACTGCCACTTAGGCACACTGTTACCTACCCTGGAGACCTTGATGATGAAAACACTTGAGCTGAAGAGTGGGCTTCAAATACTTGTGGACCTTCCAGAGGCAATTGTGGAGGTAAGAACTACATATGTCTATTTTCTAAAATGGTGTATAATGTGTATAATTGTATAGATGTCCATCCATCCATCCATTTTCCAACCCGCTTAATCCCTCATGGGGTCGCGGGGGTTGCTGGTGCCTATCTCCAGCATCCACTGGGCGAGAGGCGGGGTACACCCTGGACAGGTCGCCAGTCTGTCGCGGGGCTTGTATAGATCTGTATAAATATAATGAATGTGTATAATTGTCTATAGTGTATTATATATTGTACTCAAAGTGGGGTGTGTGTGTGTGCGCGTGTGTGTGTGAGAGTGGGTGAGAGAGAGAGAGTTTGTATTTGTATAGAGACAGTCAGTAATATGTTCTTTGCTTTATGTAATTTCAGGCAATAAAAACAAGATTTGCAGAGGTGCTGGACAGTGACAGCACTCTCCTGGCTGCTGTGACTCTGCCCAGGTTCAAGTTACGTTGGCTGCGAACCCAAGAAAAAAAGGACAAGGCCAAAGCAGAGCTGCTGGCGGTATGTCGTGCAAGTGTAAGAAGTGAAGACCAGCATAAAGGTACAAGCACCACCACACCCACATGTACCAGCTTAACTGTTGAGGATGGGGGAGAGAAATGAAAAAGTAACGCAATAGTTACTTTTACTGGTAACTAGTTACTTTTATAGTGGAGTAACTCAGTTAGTAAATCAGTTACTTTTTGGGAGAAGTAACTAGTAACTATAACTAATTACTTTTTCAAAGTAACGTGCCCAACACTGCGTATTTGTGGGTTGGACAGCAGAACAGTCATGAGTTAAGAGAGTGAAGAGAGCAGGGCTGAGGACACACCTCTATGGAGTTCCAGTGTTGATGATTAATGGGATGGATGTGTGTTTCCCTATCTTCACCACCTGGGGCCTGTTGTTGAGGATGTCACTGATCCAGGAGCAGAGTGGTGGATATAATCCCAGGTTGTGGAGCTTCAGAGTCAGTATGTCTGGGAGCACAGTGTTGAAGGCTGAACTGAAGTCCACAAGTAGCATCCTAATATAGGTGTTTGGATGCTGGAGATGAGTCAGAGCTATGAGAAGCGTCAGTGAGAACAGCATACTCTGTAGAACGGTTCTCCCTGTAGGTCAACTGCAGGCTGTCCAGGCCAGCTAGGATGGCATGTTTGGAGGATCCTCTCTAAGCACTTCCTGATGACAAGGGTCAGAGCAACAGGGTCGTAGTCATTGGGCCAGTTGATGGTTGTTTTCTTGGGAATGGGCACAATGAAGGAGGACATCAAGGTTCCTAGCCTTGATTCCTCGTGCAAACCCAAGCCTAATCCTGTCTCTATTCCTTCCTCCTAGAAAACCTGGATCCAAGTTTCAAACATTCTCCTGCCTGCTGCTCATCTCTCACCTTCCCTTCCTCAGCCCACGAACCCAGAGACCCAGCCAGCAGACATCACCTCTCATTTAATATTTTTCAATAAAATCCTTAAACCGTTTTCTGCCTCCGTATTTGTGCTCATTCCGGAGTCAATTAATTAAAACATGACAGAATCTGCACCCTACGTCAGAGTTTCTGCTCCGGTCCCTGAGCCGTTCACAGGAGATCTGAGTAAGTCCAGAGGGTTTCTTCTCCAATGCGCTTTAGTTTTCAATCATTCTCCCCAGTTTTTTGTTACAGATGTTCGTAAAATTTCCTTTATTGTTGGTCTCCTCCGTGATAGAGCTCTCTGGTGGGCCGAATCCTTTATAGATGAGTCCAACATAAACACAGTCAGCTACACTGAATTTCTTTCTCTTTTTAAGAGAATGTTCTCTTCCACCCTGAGCAAGGAGGAGGCGGCTAAGAGATTGATTTCCCTGAAACAAGGCAACAGATCCGTAGCCGACTTCGTGGTCGATTTCCGCACTATAGCAGCCTAGATGGGGTGGAACTCTCTCGCTCTAAAAGCAACGTTTTTCCTAAGTACCCTGTCGGAATAATTAAAAGACGAGCTAGCCAGTCGTGATAAGCCTAACAACGTCGAGGACTTAATCAGCCTCGCTACCTGAGTTGATGACCGGCTCCGGGAGAGAAACCACGAGAGGCGTGGTCAGGATTTTCAGCCAGCCCAACGTCCTGCTCCATCTATTCCACGCTCCAGGTCTTCTGTTCCGGTTGTCTCTCACCAATCGCGTTTGGTTCTCATCGACCGCCAGCCTATTGAAGAGCCAATGCAAATTGGCATGCCTCGCTTATCGGCTGAAGAGAGAGAAAAACGTATGAGGGATCAACTTTGCCTTTACTGCGGTGCCCCCAGGCATTTCTGCCAATTCTGTCGTCTGCGCCCAAAATAATTAGCCCATCAGTAATTCAGGGGATACTGGCGGGCGCATGCATTAAAGACCCCATCCCTAGATTCCAGTTAAAAGCAGTTTTTAGTCTACAGGAAACACAGCACTCAGTTTTAGCCTTAGTCAACTCAGGTTTTGAGAAGAATCTTATTGATCCAGCTCTCGTTAATTAACTTCAGATCCCGGTTCGAACCCTGCCTTCACCTGTTTCTGTTATCGCTCAGGACGGTAGTCCATTTGCTGCTATAAATCACCAGACTCATCCATTCCAGCTAATTATTTCCGGTAACCACCACAAATCTATTTCTTTTGTTCATTTTTCCCACCAAGCATTCACCTGTTGTTTTAGGTTACCCCTGGTTAGCTGCACACAACCCCCATATAAACTGGAGAAACTCCCATATTGAATCCTGGAGCTCGAGTTGTCTGGCTTAATGTCTCCATTCAGCACTTCCCCCTCATTCTACCGGTTCACCTAGCTCAGAGATTTCCCCAGATTTATCCAACATTCCATCCGAGTACCATGATTTTAGTAAGGACCTAGCACTCAGTCTTCCCCCTCACTGTCCGTATGACTGTCCCATCGATTTCCTTCCAGGAGCTCCTTTACCGTCGGCTCGCTTATATAAGTTATCCCAATCAGAGCAGGGGTCCATGGAAACTTATATTAATGATTCTTTAAAGGCTGGGATCATTCGTCCGTCATCCGTAAAAATTCTATTTACTATATATATGCTTCCGATTGGCAAAATTATCAGACAGCATGGGATTAATTTCCACTGTTATGCTGATGACACTCAGCTATATTTATCCATAAATCCTGATGAATCCAATCAGTTACTTCGACTGCAGTCATGTCTTGATGACATCAAAAGCTGGATGACTTTAAATTTCCTGCATTTAAATTCTGACAAGACAGAAGTTGTAATCTTTGGGCCAGAGTCTTCAAAAAATAAAGTTCTTAATCAATCCCTTAATCTGGATGGCATTAACTTGGCCTCTGGTAATAAAGTTAAAAATCTTGGTGTTGTTTTCGACCAAGACATGTCATTTAAATCCCATATTAAACAGGTTTCCAGAGTTTCCTTTTTTCACCTCCGGAATATCGCCAAAATTAGAAACATTATGTCCTGGAGTGATGCTGAAAAACTAGTCCATGCATTTGTTACTTCAAGGCTGGACTATTGTAATTCTTTACTATCAGGAAGTCCACAAAATGCAGTTCGAAGTCTTCAGCTGATTCAAAATGCTGCGGCAAGAGTTCTGATGAAAATCAACAAGAGGGATCATATGTCTCCAATTTTAGCTTCCCTTCATTGGCTTCCTGTTAAATCAAGAATAGAATTTAAAATTCTCCTTCTAACGTATAAAGCCCTTAATAATCAAGCTCCATCATATATCAGAGCTCTGATTACCCCGTATGTTCCTAACAGAGCACTTCGCTCTCAGACTGCAGGTCTGCTGGTGGTTCCTAGAGTCTCTAAAAGTAGAATGGGAGGCAGATCCTTTAGCTATCAGGCTCCTCTCCTGTGGAACCAACTCCCAGTTTTGGTCCGTGAGGCAGACACCCTATCTATTTTTAAGTCTAATGTTAACACTTTCCTTTTTGACAAAGCTTATAGTTAGAGTGGCTCATACCCTGAGCTATCTCTATAGTTGTGCTGTGATAGGCCTAGGCTGCTGGAGGACATCAGGGTCTAATTTTCTCACTCTACTGATTTCTACTGTTCTTCAGTCTACTGTTCTCCAGTTTTGCATTGTATTACATTGAAATGACTGTCGTCATTTCAGCTTTTAACTTTTTGCTCTCTCTCTTTTTATTCATAGTAGGTACACCTGGTCTGGCGTTCTGTTAACTGTGACATCATCCAGAGAAGACGGCTCACCCGCTACTTCCATCTAATGTAGAACAGATTACTAGATCAATGTGTGCTTCTGTGCTTTTTTGTTTCTCTTGTTGTGTCTCTGTTCTGTCTTCTGTAACCCCAGTCGGTCGAGGCAGATGACCGTTCATACTGAGCCCGGTTCTGCCGGAGGTTTTTCCTTCCCGTTAATGGGTGGTTTTTCTTCCCACTGTCGCTTCATGCTTGCTCAGTATGAGGGATTGCAGCAAAGCCATGTACAATGCAGATGACTCTTCCTGTGGCTCTACGCTTCCCCAGGAGTGAATGCTGCTTGTCGGGACTTTGATGCAATCAACTGGTTTCCTTATATAGGACATTTTTGACCAATCTGTATAATCTGACCCAATCTGTATAATATGATTGAACTTGACTTTGTAAAGTGCCTTGAGATGACATGTTTCATGATTTGGCGCTATATAAATAAAATTGAATTGAATTGAATTGAATCTCCTCCGCTAGGAGTCGGATTCTTCTTCGTTGTTAAAAAAGATAAAACCTTACGTCCGTGCATTGATTACCGGGGGTTAAACCAGATTACAGTTAAAAATAAATATTCTCTTCCCCTCCTGGCATCAGCCTTTGACACGGTTCGGGGAGCCACCATCTTCACTAAACCAGATCTGCGGAACGAATACCATCTAGTGTGTATCCACGAAGGTGATGAGTTGAAGACAGAATTCAAAACCCCTATCGGTCATTTCGAGTATCTCGTTATGCCGTTTGGTCTTACCAACGCCCCTGCCATTTTCCAAGCCCTGATCAACGACATACTCAGAGACTTTATTAACACCTTTGTTTTTGTTTATCTCGATGACATCCTGGTTTTTTCAAAAGATCCCCGGCAACACAAGCAGCATGTCCTTATGGTCCTTCAACGTCTTCTTGAAAACCAGTTATTCGTTGAAGCAGAAAAATGTTTCATCAACAATCCATCAGCTTCCTCAGTTTCATATTTGAGGGTGGAGAGGTGAAGACGGATCCAGGAAAGGTCAAAGCTGTCACCACCTGGCCCACGCCCAAGAAAAGAAAACAGCTTCAACGGTTCCTAGGTTATGCCAACTTCTACAGAGTCTTTATCAAGAACTACAGTATCATCGCTTCACCTCTTTTAGCTCTCACCTCCACCAAGAAGACATTCTTCTGGACAGAAGTACTCTCAAAGAAAGATTCTCCCAAGCTCCCATCCTCACCTATCCCAACCCAGCAGCCCAGTTCACCCTAGAAGTTGACGCCTCGGACTCAGGGGTGGGAGCTGTCCTGTCCCAGATGTCAGTCTCCGATGGAAAGCTTCATCCCTGTGCCTATTTCTCCAGGCAATTCAATCCTGCTGAACGGAACAACTATGACGTGGGGGATCGGGAGCTTCTTGCTATTAAGCTAGCTCTGGAGGAGTGGCATCACTGGCTGGAGAGAACAGAGTTACCCATCATAGTCTGGACCGACCATAAAAACCTTGCATACATCCAGTCAGCCAAAAGATTGAACTCCCGCCAGAGCCGCTGGTCCCTGTTTTTCTACCGGTTTAACTTCACCATCACCTATCACCCTGCTTCCAAGAACACCAAACCAGATGCCCTCTCTCGATTGTTCTCCACCACCGAGGACCCAGCAGAGCCTCAAAGTATCATCCCTGAGTCCTGTGTAGTGTCATCACTGGGAACTGGAGAGACAGATTCAACAAGCCCTGTTAACGGAACCTGACCCCGGAGGTGGTCCTCCTCGAAGACTCTTCGTACCATCATCCGTCCATTCTCAGGTTATCTATTGGGCTCATTCATCTAGTTTCTCAGCCATCCCGGTTCCAGCCGCACCATTGCTCTCATCCGACGTTACTTCTGGTGGCCATCCTTAAATAAAGACGTCGCCGAATTTGTTGCAGCCTGCTCCGTTTGTGCCAGAAATAAAGGTTCCGGTAGACCTCCTGCTGGTCTTCTTCAACCCCTTCCGAGACCCAGTCGTCCTTGGTCCCACATTGCCCTAGATTTTGTCACCGGTTTACCACCCTCCAACCACAAGACAGTTATTCTCTCCATTATCGACCGTTTCTCTAAAGCATGCCATCTGGTGGCACTGTCCGGACTCCCCTTTGGTCATCAAACCGCCCATCTCTTCATCAATCACGTTTTCAAACTACATGGTCTACCCACAGAAATCGTCTCTGACCGCGGTCCACAATTCATCTCTCGGGTCTGGCGTGACTTCTGCCAGTGTTTAGGATCCAAAGTTTCCCTCACATCTGGCTTCCATCCACAATTCAATGGACAATGCGAACGGCTCAACAAAGAACTCGAAAACACCCTCCGCTACCTATGTTCTCACAACCCCAACACCTGGAGTCAGCATCTCGCCTGGGTAGAGTACTCACACAATTCACACACATCTGCAGCAACTGGTTTTTCTCTGTTCAAGGCTTCATTGGGCTACCAACCATCTCTCCTTCCCTCATCATTCCCTGATTCCATCCCTTCCTCCGTCAGGTCACATCTCACCCGTTGCCGCAGAATTTGGGACCAGACCCGAGCAGCTTTAGAGCGCGCACCCACCCGGGATAAGAGGTTTGCTGACCGTCATCATCTTCCTGCACCCACTTACACCCCTGGACAGAAAGTATGGCTCTCATCTAAGGACTTTCCATTAAAAGCAGTATCCAGAAAAATGTCTCCCCAGTTCCTCGGCCCCTTTGAAATAGACTGGATCATCAGCCCCACTGCAGTCTGTCTCAAGCTCCCATCTCATCTTCGTGCACATCCCACCTTCCATGTCTCCCAGATTAAACCTGTAGTCTCTAGCCAGTTATGCCCTCCAGCCGATCCCACTCCACCCGCCTGGGTCGTGGATGGCCATCTGGCCTTCACTGTACATAAAATCATCGCCCCCAGACGATGTGGTAGGGGCCACCAGTACCTGGTGGATTGGGCTGGTTATGGTCCTGAGGAACGCTCCTGGGTTCCTCACTCCTTCATCTTTGATCCATCCCTTATAGCTGATTTTGAGGCTTCTTCTTCATCCTGATGGCCACCAGGAGGAGTCCGTTAAAGGGGGGGGGGGGGGGGGTGCTGTCATAGTCCAGGCCGAGGTGCAGGCCGGGTTTTGCTTCTCTCTTCCTCTGCAGGGTTGGACGGGCAGGTGCTCCTCGTCTGAGTTGATTGCAACTCTTTTTAAAGAGCTGGGGCCAGGAGGAGGGTCATCTCTCACCTTCCCTTCCTCAGCCCACAAACCCAGAGACCCAGCCAGCAGACATCAACTCTCATTTATTATTTTTCAATAAAATCCTTAAACGGTTTTCTGCCTCCGAATTTGTGCTCATTACAGAGTCAATTAATTAAAACTAGGGCTGGGCAACGATTAAAATCTTTAATCGCGATTAATCGCATAATTTGCCCGATTAATCATGATTAATCGCATTGTATGCGCAAACTCCAAGAATGAATTCAAAAATAGTGTAAAGAGCACTTTCATTTTAATGTTCTGCTGCCATAAGAACAAAAGCGTTGTAACATTTGTAGCACTTATCAGTAACACATATTTAGTGTAAAGCTCAACTTAAACATGTAAAACAAAAAATAGCAATAATAATAAATTAAAGCTTATTGCCACTGACAGGGAATTCTCTTTATGGGGAAAAAATCTACCAAAAACAGGCAATTTCTGAGGTAACAGCAGGGAGCAGCATTACGATTTTATGTTCAATACCAAAGTTTAACTTGGCAGTGGTTACAACTAACTTGTTTCTGTCATGTTCGTTGCTGGAAGAACTTTAAACGGAAATGCTTGCTAACTCGATATGCGTGCATGTTTATTTGACGTTAACACGCGGTTTTTTGTTGTTGCTTTCTCGCGTGCATATAGTGAATGGCAGGGAAAAACAGGCAAAAACACATGGATACTTTGAAACGAGAAGCAACTTCACCGACGGAGTCGATGCAGACCCCGCTCCGCTCCGTACAAAACTTGTTCCGGCCGCCCACTCACCGCCTCGCCTAAGCAAATTCCTGCGGGAAACACCGCCTTCCGCATGTCAGCTTTGTTTTTTTTCGGCCAGCACCTTTCTTCCTCTGAATCCGAGGTTTGGCTGACAGCGAGGTTATTGGCGCATTATCGCCACCTACTGTTCTGATTCAAACCCCTACACCGCAGCAACAGACCTTCACAAAATAAAAGCATGTGAGCAACATGCGTTAATGCGCGTTAAAGAAAATATCGCCGTTAATAGTCTAATGAGTTAACGCGAAATTAACGCGTTAACTTGCCCAGCCCTAATTAAAACATGACAAATTTTGAATGAAGACTGTTTAGTAGAGGTGGGCGATACCGGGAATTTTTAATCGATCCGATACCAAGTAAATACAAGGGGCAGTATCGCCGATATCGATCCGATACCGATACTTTTAACATTTGATTTTTATTTTATTATTACAATTAAATAATAATAATGTTATGTTCAGTGTTTTTTTTCCTAATCCACCTCTTATATCTTTCAATCCTCATGTAATTTTGTTTGTATTGTGTGCACCTGCTTGTTGCTTTAATCCTATAATTTTCCCCGTTGTGGGATAAATAAAGGATTAGCTAATGTTATCTTATCTTAAATAACACTTTTTAATAGGACATATGTACTGGGTTCTTTCAAGGTCTTAATTACATTTTCTGTGTGGGCTCCAGTAACATATGATAGATAATATCTACTTTGAAAATTAACATGAACTGCTGCTCTGATCTACCTGGATGTCCTCCGGAGGACTGAAACGCCTCAGTCAGTGACGTCAGTCTGTGGGTCTGTCGGGGCAATCAGAGAAGTTTCCTCTGTCGCTTTCACTCTTTCCTCTGTTTGTTGTGTTTCCACTAAATTTAACCAGCTTTTTACTAAACATATTTCTCTCTTCAAGTTTTTGCGCTCTGGCGGTCTCTCTCTCTCTCAGTGTCTGAACAGGAGCCGCGCACCGCGCGGCGGTTGTTTGTGTATGTTGAGTTGAGAGAGCACAGTGGGCGGGACAGGCTGAGCCTGCGTGCTGATTGGCTGGCGCCGCTGAGCCATGTACGAGAGGGGAGGGGGAGCAGCAGCCAGCAGAGTGCCGGTGTTGGCACAGAAGGGGAGACTGGTCTGGTGAATCTGCTGCAGTCAGCGCGCGGGGGAGAGAATAAAAAGGATCGATCCTGTTAAAAGAATATTGTTCAATATCAATACCCGCGTTGGTATCGATAGTATCGATCCTAGGATCGATCCGCCCACCTCTACTGTTTAGTTTTTAATAAGTTGCATACAACGAACACTGGGGTCCAACAAAGACAACAGTCCAAACAACAGTGTTGCCAAGTCCACTTCTTATAATTACTATACATTGGGTTTGTTTTCCTTTAAAGTCACTAGCAGATTTCATGAATCACAAGTTGTGGGTTTTTTTGGGCTCATTTGAAAAAGTAAAGTCACCTATTTGGGCTTAGCTTGATTTAATATACCCCTTTCGCTGGTTGTCCCAGCCGTCCAATACAGACAGTGTTAACGCTGCAAGCCAGTTAAAATATCTGCCAGCAGCAATTTTTGAACACAATGCACAGCTTAATTCTTTTCTTAAAAATCACCAGACCCATCAGAGTAACATCCCATTCTGTGACACTGATTAATATTTTCACTAATAATATTTTAAGTATTTTTTTTCAGTTGCTTTTAAGTCCCTTAAGACAGCCAGTTGTTCACTCTGACTTCAACAGCCAGGGTCACCAAAATAACAATCTGAGGTTTAAACTGTCAAGACTGTGGACTGGTTTTAGTTAATTAATTCTGTGTTTTAGTTAATTAATTCTGTGTTGTTGCTTCTGTGTCTCGTCCTCTGAGTTCTTCTGCGTTCTCCCATGTGCTCTCCTGTGCTCTTCCATGTGCTCTCCCATGTGCTCTCCTGTGCTCTCCTGTGCTGCCGCTGTCCTGAGTTTTGTGCCAAGCCTGAGTTCCTGTAAGTTTTGCCTTTCATTATACCTTTTGAACATCATGTGCTGTCCACTGCCTCATTGCCGCCTAGGTCCTGGCTGCTGCACCAAAACCATGACATAAATAAGGTAAATGTCTTCATAATGCTGAGTACTGACATTCTCATCATCTGCATCTGATATAATACATGTGAGATTTTAGCCAATTCATATGATAATATATGTGGGTTTGTTTGTCCATCCGAAATACCTTTTATTATGTTTCACTGAAGATTTCAAAATGTAATTTTATTCTGTTTTAATGTTATTAAACAATCAGTTTCTCCCTAAAGTAGCTGTAGTGGGATGAAGAAATAAAAGCTGGGTATATAACCTGCCTCTCAGCCTTTAATGTCAGTCTTCAGCAGACATCAACTGCTCTTGCCTATATAGTCACCACACACACTGCCTCACTGAGTGCTCACCTTGCCACAGGCTCTGTCCTACTACTTCAAACTGACACTGTGAGTGTATAAAATTGCTCCAATCAATGATTAATTGACTCTTCCTGTATGTGGACGTGTATGTGTTAAAGCATAAAACAAAAGCTTATCACTCTGAACTCCCCTAGAAATTTATATTACAATATGCTCACATTAAAGTAAATTAATTCAGGAAAGAACAACACAAAAAGGAACTAAAAAATAAAAGTATAATGAGCATCAGAATTAATGTGGTTTCTGTTGGAATATATTTTTGATAAAGCTCCAGATTTAAGTCGAGTTCATGGAAAACTTTCACACCCACCGTCACTCATGTACATTTCCGCATGTCCTCACGGATGCAGCTATGGTATAATTCCACACCTTCCCCAGACCTTTGAACTATGAAGTAAAAGTTGTTTTGACTGGTGTCTGACATGAAGAGGAAATATTGTAGGCAAATTTTGCTAAAATATCTAAGCTTTTCTATACCTTGGAACCAGCTCCATAAATTATACATTGGCACTTTAACAAATATCATGAAAGATATGATCATCGTCAGTAGGAATCTATTGTAATGCAATAGCAATCTAAACATCCCAAGTCTTAGTTTCACCAATTACCTTTGAGTTGAAGGCAAGAGCAGTTACAGTTATTGTACCCTGAACTTTATCGGAACTGTCCAAATAGCAGAAGAATACCTTACAAAGTGCTTTCTGGCAATCCCCCTGGATGTCACTGACTTGTCTGCAGTTTGTAACACTTTTGTGTCCAGTGTGGAAATCATAAGCCTAAACATAAAGCCTGCAAGTGCACAGGATGAGTGAATTTGTATGCGCACACATATAATGTAGGTGTGGTGTGCATCATCTGACTTTGTTAAACAACAGGAAGAGCCCATCTGTCAACAGGTATTGTACAGGTCTTTAGTGAAGAAATCACCAGGGCACTGTGTTCATCAAACTCAACATCCAGCTACTATCTTTTCTATCTTTTACAGGAAGGGGGTAGAGTATTGTTCACTGATAAGCTTTTTAACCCCCCCCCCCCCTCCAAAAAAATATCAACCAGGGTCCTTAAAATGACACAAGGTACGTGTGTTGCTAGAGAAGTGTATTTTTGACAATAGGCTAAAGACAGTCTCTTCATTTTTTAACAGTCACAGTGGCAACTCACCAGGAGCTTCCTCTGTAATTACAGTTTTTCTCAGTTACTTTGGTGCATTTCTCACATCACTGTTTACATTAGCAGTTTTTAAAACAATTAGTACAAACTGCCTGTGATAGACTGGGGACCTGTCCAGGGTGTACCCCGCCTCTTGCCCATTGACAGCTGGAGATAGGCACCAGTACCCCTCGCGACCCCATAAGGGATAGACGTGTTAGAAAATGGATGGATGGACAGGACAAAATGGCAAACCTAGTTGATAACCTAGAAACGCATGTCACTTGCTCAAAATTGATAGCTCTTTCCTTAAAAGCAAGTATTCATCTGAATGAAGGTGTCCGTGTCATCAAAAAGTCCTGACACCACTGTATATTAACAAAATTGTCAAGTGGCTTTGTCTGTCAGGATCCTTGGCTTTTGAATTAATTAGTTAATCGGACTCACCTGTGTTGTATGTTGATTCCCCACTGTATTTAAGTTCTGTGTGTTTGTTCCCCGTTGTTGCACCGTCCTGTTTTTGACCCTGTTGTCGAACCTGTTTCCAAGCCTGTTTTCAAGCATGTGTTCATCCTGTTTTCAAATTCCCATTTTCGTGTCCTGTTTTGGTTCCCTTGTGTCTTCTGTAAATTACCTCCATTAAATATTATAATTTTCACCATGCGCCTGTCTTCGCCTCGTTGCCGCCTTGGCCCTCCTCAGCAAATCATGACAAAACAACACAACCACAAATAAGACCAGGCAACAGGTGTGGAGGTGATCACGCTTTTTGAATACTTCCGTAGGCAGGTGGAGAAGAACTTGCGGCGGACGGATTTGGTGGAGGAGCGGCGATCTCCGTAGCGGGGCTCAAGGTTGGCCATCCCTCCTCCCGGCACTGGTCCCCAGCGATATGGCTCTTCCCCACCATGGAAGGGTCAAAGGTACGGCTCTGAGACACCTGACTGCGCCGACGCTGGCTCCGGGGTGCCTGACTGCACCGACGCCAGCTCCGAGATGCCTGACTGCACCGACGCCAGCTCTGAGATGCCTGGCTGCCCCTGAGCCTCCTCCTCACCTCCAGCTGCAGCCTTCTCGGGTCCCAAGTCCCGAGGTCTCCAACAAGGATGTCCAGGCAGACTTAGACTTAGAGACTTAGACAACTTTATTTGTCATTTTGTATGCACAGAGTTCGTACAGAACGGAATTTTGTTTGCATACAGCTTGAAAATTACAGTGAATTGCAGTAGATTACAGGATAAAGTAAATTACAGGATAAAATTTACAGGATAGAATTTACAGGATAAAGTTTACAGTATAAAGTGCAGTGATTTAACAGTACAACAATTGAAATGTAAACAATGCAAGAGAAAGAGACTGTGTGCGATCAAAGTGTACAGGTGAGTATTTCTTAGACATGCCTTGTGCTGCAGAACCCGAGGTAGGTGGGTTGGTTTGGGTGGTCAAGGACCCCAATGTATCAGGTCCAAGGTGTCTTCCATTCACCATTGGAGTCCTGTTGGAGGTTCTCAAAGAAATCTAGCCTCTAGAAGAGAGCTCCAGTGATCTCCAGTGTGCTTCAGAAGAGGTTTCCAGCGATCTCCAGTGTGCTTCAGAAGTAGTTTCCAGCGATCTCCAGTGTGCTTCAGAGGAGGTTTCCAGTGATCTCCAGTGTGCCTCAGAGGTGGTTCCCAGTGGTCTCCGCCGCTGGCCTCCAAGGTTCCTCTGCCGCTGGCCTCCAAGGTTCCTCCGCCGCTGGCCTCCAAGGTTCCTCCGCCGCTGTCCTCCAAGGTTCCTCTGCCACCTGCCTCCGGAAAACCTGGTCTTCTCTGGGCTGCCTCCATGTCACCTGCCAGTACTCTGTTTCTGTTTGAACTCTTTCCAGGGCCTGTGGCTGATTTGTGAACATGAAACATGGCGCTGTTGCATCCACCGGGATCTCCCCCCTCAGCAGGATGCCACCATTGCTATAAAACCAAACTTCCCACAGGCTGCACATCACTTTTTTCTTCTTGCTAGGGACTTTCAAGGAGACGGTCCATGCTGGGGGGACCAGCCAGCCACGTGGGCCCCATGGGGTCCAAAGAGTCAAAAGCTGGGTAAAATGTGCTTTCTGTGAAACTCATTAGCTGTCGCTTGAATGGAGTGACAAAGGAGAGAATTGCCATTGTCCTATGCGGAGCAGAGGACCTGACTGGCATTGGAGAACAATTTGGAAGGAAGCTGGTAGCTGGGCTCTGGTAGAATGACCACAATTTTGGCTGTTTGGAATTGCTATTGAGAAGAACCAGCAAGACAACTCTGCCTGCCCAAAACAAATACTATTATCCAAACTGGCTCTCCTGCAATCTTAATTTCTGTTAGATGTTATGTAAACAAGACACCCTGTGATATCTGACATATGAGACCTTGAACAGAGCGCACTGAACTGAACTGCCTGATAGCATTCCATCATTATCAAAGACTATTGCTGGAAGTGCTATCTGCCACAGTCACACACACACACACACACACACACACACACACACACACACACACACACACACACACACACACACACACACACACACACACACAGTCTCATCGCCTCCACTGTGATTTTTCCCTGCTTTCTGTTTCAGCTGTAGTGTCAGAAAGGTCAGATCAGAGACTTCAAACTGTAGCTTAGAAATGTTTTGTATATTTGTGAATGTATGAAAGAATTCTAGTCAAGGATGTATTTAGCTTATTCCTTTGTTTTTCGTATGTATGCCTGTAATGATTTTCTGTTCATGTACAGCACTTTGAATGTGTTGTTACTGAAAAATGCTACATAAATAAACCTAACGTACCTTCCCTATTAACTTGGATTTATCATGTCTGTCAAAAAGTATTTTTGTACAGGCTGAATAGTCATTGTTAATACAACTAATAATCATTTCATTGCTTGCATCATTGCATACAAAATTGTTGAGCATGTCAAACATTTTGTGCATCCATTTTAAAATACTTTTACTGTGTTTACATGAAAATGTCCATACCTAACTTTTCTCAGGTGAGCCTTATTTTATGCTGATGAAAGGGGTGTGTGAACTATTAGTTGCAACCAATGACAATCCTCTTCTTCAATCAGTCACCGTTGAATCACATGAACCTCCACTTTACAAGTATGATTAAACCAGGAGACAGGATTAGTATGAGGTGCGTACTATATCTACAAAAGTACAATACATGGAAGGTCTGCCTCATGTAAGAAGGGTAAGGATGCGTGGAGGAAGGGAACAACACTGGGAAAGAAGAGGAAGAAGAGACCAACCACATAGATTCCTGATGAAATCAGGGCAACACTTGTGATAAATCATGGCCTTGCAATGGCTGAGGTTGGTCGAAGGGTGCTGCCAAATGTTTGGAGATGCACTTTTAGTTCCATTATACACACTTTTTGTTGGGAGAACAGGTGAGCATACTGTAATTTAGGGTTATTCAGCACAAACTAATTTGCTCTGCACTATAGTCATACCACAAAAAAAAAAAAAAAAACAAAGCAACTGGACTTGTTTTTCGTAGTTGAAGACGTTTTGCTTCCTCTTCAGGAAGCTTTCTCAATTCAAAAAGTCTGGAGTAATGTGGAGTAACAAGCTTTATACTACTGCCAAACAAAGGCCTTGTAAAGGCTTAGATAACATGCAAATTCAACCGAAACAGGTCCACCCCTTAGTAACGGGCGGTCGTTAAAGCCATTAGGCCAGCAGATTGGACCGAAACTGGTCCACTCCTTTGTAACGAGGAGTCGTTAGGGTTGTTATTGGCTTGTCTTAAAGGAGCGATGTTTTGATCACTCGTATGAGGATGAGAATCGAGGTGATGATTGGCTGGAATTAACCCTATAGCTGTGTTGTAAGTTTTTGAGAGTCGGAACCTAAGGCCCCCTCCTCTGTTTAAGGTTGTTTTTTCTCTATTAACATAGATGGCTTCCTTCACACCCCTATTCAAACCATCTGTCTTCTTTGTCCAAAATGTGAACATTTTGGTCCTCAAAAGAGTGACCTTTGTCCTTAAGGTGTAGGTGGACAGCAGAGTCTTGACCTGAGGAGGTAGCTCTTCTGTATTGAGCCATGCGTCTGTGGAGAGGTTGTTTGGTTTCTCCAATATAAACAGCAGAACATTCCTCACTGCACTGAACTGCATACACCACTACGCTCATCTTAGGTTTGGGTGTTTTGTCCTTGGGATGCACAAGCCTCTGTCTGAGAGTCCTGTTTGGTTTGAAATGTACCGGGATTTTGTGTTTGGAGAAAATCCTCTTGAGTTTTTCAGAGACTCAATCAAATATTTTTGGATTTTCTTGAAAATCCAAAAGACCCGCTGCATAATGGTGAAAAGAATAAACGCAAAAACATCGTCATCCCATATGTTGGATTTTCTAGAAAATCCAAAAGACCCGCTGCATAAAAATGGTGAGAAGAATAAACGCAAAAACATTGTCATCCCATATGTTGGATTTTCTAGAAAATCCAAAAGACCCGCTGAAGAACATAATGGTGAGAAGATCAATATTCATTTCTATAATAGACAGAGTTCTAAGATGGAATGAAACGCACATGAAACAATTCTAAAATGTACATTTTGTACAGAGCAGTGACCAAGTGAAGGAGATCCGTCACAGGTATCTACAGGTAAAACTTGTATGCATGCTTAACTTTGTTTAGTACTTTACTGTAAAACATTTATGTATTGCTATGCACTGCACTTGCATTACAGTGTCACACATGTTACTGTAACTATATTTACAGTGAATACTGTCCAATTTGTTGTGCCAAATGCTCTGTTACGTCGACTTTTTTTCTCATCCTCTGTGTAGCATATTCTGGATTTGGAGGCCAGAGAACCACTGCACTTGATAGAGTTATGATAATAACCCCTTATTGTCCTAGAAAGAACCAACACAAATTCTTATAACTGGATGAGGTGGAATTCAATCTGCCAAGAGACAGACACTGTTGAAGAAATCACATTGTAGAGAGAGCCATCACTGATACCCCAAGCTAATGAGGAGGGAATATTACAATGTCTGCAGCAATCTCAGAGACAGCATCTGCACCCATTGCCCATCTTGGTCCATACAACACACAACACCTGGACGCTTTTTGGACGCTCTTTAATTCAATTCAATTCAATTTTATTTATATAGCGCCAATTCATGAAACATGTCATCTCAAGGCACTTTACAAAGTCAAATTCAATCATATTATACAGATTGGGTCAGATTATACAGATTGGTCAAAAATTTCCTATATATAAGGGAACCCAGTTGATTGCATCAAAGTTCCGACAAGCAGCATTCACTCCTGGAGAAGCATAGAGCCACAGGGAGAGTCGTCTGTATTGTCCATGGCTTTGCAGCAATCCCTCATACTTAGCAAGCATGAAGCGACAGCGGAAAGAAAAACTCCCCATTAACGGGAAGGAAAAGGTCTATGAAAAAAGACATCTTTTCAAGAGAGACCATTTCTCTCTAAATAGGTCAGGTGCCAAATGTCCGATTTCCAACATGTTCTATTATGTAAACAATAACCCAGTCGCTTTGTGCTTAAACTAAGTATAGCAAGTTCATGAACAGCTAATAAGCCCAATACAGCCTGCAACAGCCAAGATAAAGATAGCTAGGAAGATGACACAGAAAGAGACTTCATCAGTATTACAAGATGGCTCACCCCAGGTCTGAAAAGAACAAAAAGTGGACCCCCCAGGTAACCCCAATAGACAACCAAAAAAAACATTCCCCCAGACACCAGCCCAGACTGCAGCCACCTCCCCTCTCTTCCCACTCAGCCTGTTAGAATGGTCCTTAGAGGCTGGCTTAAGCAGGAGACTTGAGGCAGCGAAAAGGTGCACCCACTTGGTGTTTATTCTCCAACATTGGCAAACAGGTCATAGGAGCAGCCACAATCACACTAGCTTCTTACAAGCAGCCTTTTATAGATCACTAACTCCTCCCATTAACCAGATCTACCATTAAACAAAGGAAAAAACTTACACTCTAACATAAAAACACTAAGAAATACTATAGCTAAAAAATTATACTTTTTTAACAAACATCATCATCTATAAATATATCAGAACATTTCTATCTAAATTCCTAAAATACTATAACAACCAAAATACAATTTACTTCCCCCCCTCAATCCATAATGGACTCTTCCGGAACCCTTAAAAGGTGTTCAGGCCCCCGGGGAAACTTTTAGCCTGAACACCCTGCAGAGGAAGAGACAGGAGGTAAGTCATTTACACAAACAATCACAATTCTAAACAGTAATCAATATCAATTGGTTTGTTTGTTGACAGGACCTCATCAGTACCAGCAGAGAAGAACTGCCCAATCTAATCACAACTGAAAATAAAATAATTTAAATCACAGTGCAATTTATTCGTACACAATATTCTAAAACTGCATTTTAAGTGTCCTAGAAACAGTAATGAAGCTCTTCATTACATTTCCTCCCCCCTCTCTTCAAGAGCAGAGTACCTCAATCTTCATGAATCCTGGACAAACAGTCAGCTACAGTGTTGGTTTTCCCAGCCTTGTAGTGGACTGTGAAGTTGTATGGTTTCAGGGCAAGGTACCATCCAGCTATACGTGCATTTGCATCCTTCATCCAATGCAACCACTGGAGGGCCCGATGATCAGTTTCTAAAAAGAAATGTCTTCCCAGCAGGTAGTACCTCAATGATTCAATGGCCAACTTCATTGCTAGACATTCTTTCTCCACCGTTGAATATCTGGTCTCCTGGTCCAGGAGCTTGCGGCTCAGAAACACCACCGGCTTCATTTCTCCATCCACAACCTGTAACAGAACTGCCCCCAGACCCACTCCAGAAGCATCCGTCTGCAGTGTAAAGGACTTATCAAAATCTGGGGTGTGCAAAACAGGCTCCATGCAGATAGCATGTTTAAGATCCCTAAAAGCTCTTTCACATTCCGCCGTCCACTGAATCTTATTTGGAGACTTGCCTTTGGTGAGGTCATTCAACACTGCTGAACGCTCTGCAAACTTGGGAATAAACTTTCTGTACCACCCCACAAGGCCCAAAAAGCTTCTCATTTTCTTCTTGGTAGTAGGTATGGGAAATGAATGAATTGCATCAACCTTCCCCACCTGAGGTCTAATCTTGCCACCTGGACCGCCTCGCTGGACTCGGGAGCGAAGGGAGGAGGCGGGTCCACCTGGACCGCCTCGTTGGACTCGGGAGCGTAGACAGGAGGCGGGTCCACCTGGACCGCCTCGCTGGACTCGGGAGCGTAGACTGGAGGCGGGTCCACCTGGACCGCCTCGCTGGACTCGGGAGCGTAGACTGGAGGCGGGTCCACCTGGACCGCCTCGCTGGACTCGGGAGCGTAGACTGGAGGCGGGTACACCTGGACCGCCTCGCTGGACTCAGGAGCGTAGACTGGAGGCGGGTCCACCTGGACCGCCTCGCTGGACTCGGGAGCGAAGGGAGGAGGCTGGTCCACCTGGACCGTCTCGCTGGACTCGGGAGCGTAGACTGGAGGCGGGTCCACCTGGACCGCCTCGCTGGACTCGGGAGCGAAGGGAGGAGGCGGGTCCACCTGGACCCCTTCGCGGGACTGCAGGACTTCAGCTTGAGGTGGCTCCTTTCTCTCGACGGCCGGCAGCTCTTTTCTTTCATCGACCGGCAGGAAGTCAGCGAAGACCGGCAGCGGCGAGAAGTGCGCACCCATGGAGACCTCGGGCTGAGGAAGAGCAGCACCATCGAAGGCCTCGGACTGAGGCAGAGCAGCACCATCGGAGGCCTCGGGCTGAGGCAGCGCAGCACCATCGGAGGCCTCGGGCTGAGGCAGAGCAGCACCATCGGAGGCCTCGGGCTGAGGCAGAGCAGCACCATCGGAGGCCTTGGGCTGGTCTTTCTTCTCGGCGGCTGGCGGGTCTCTTTTCTCGGCGGCCGGCGGGTCTCTTTTCTCGGCGGCCGGCGGGTCTTTTTTCTCGGCAGCCGGCGGGGCTGCGCTTGCTTTGGCCGGCAGGGCTGCGCTTGCTTTGGCACGCGGGGCTGCGCTTGCTTTTGCCGGCGGGGCTGCGCTTGCTTCGGCCGACGGAGCCGGGAGCTCGGAGACGGACGCCAGAGCTGGGATAAACACACCCACGCAGGCTTGGCCCGTGGCGTGTGCAGCGGAAACCTCTGAGATCAGCTGAGCAGGAGCCTCAGCTAAAGTCGGCAGAGCCGAGCTTTCGGCGGCCGGCAGGGCGGAGCTTTCGGGCAGAGCGGAGCCTTTGTCGGTCGACAGAACGGATAGGCGCACACCCACGCAGGCTTGGGCCGTGGCGTGTGCGGCCAGAACTTCAACGTCGGCCGGCGGGACTGAGCCTTCTTCAGCTGGCTGCGCAAGGAGCTTTGTGACGGCCGGCTGCGCTGGAAGCTTGGAGATGGCCGGCAGAGAGGACTTGCACACACCCACGCAGGCTTGGGTCGTGGCGTGTGCGGTAGGAACCTCTGCGATGGCTGGCAAGGCGGTGTGCACCCCGGCCTCGTAGACTGTGCGGGTCTTGTCAGGGGCGGACCAACATGGGAGAAGGTCGTCCCTGTCCCCGTAGAAAAAATCCCACAGCTGATCTTCAAGAAAGCGGGGTGCTCTAGCCAGACTCTCCTGAGCGGCGGCATCTGCACTCGGCCAACTCACCGGGAAAAAGAAGGTAACGTCGGCCGCAGTTGGTGCAGCTTCAGCGGAGATGTCAGGCTTGGCCTCGGGAGAAATCCTGGGGCGCCGCGTCCGGCGTCTGCGCCAGGAGGAGCCGGGCAGCGATGTAGAGACTGCTGCTGACGGTGAGGCATCGGGAGCAGCAGTAGAGACAGTAGCGGAGTTTCCCCCCAGGCCTGAAAGTGGTGGTGGAGTGGAGATAAATAAAGTTTGTTCAGTCCATATGATGATCTGTTTGAGCTAGATGTCCAACTTTATAAACACAGTTTTACATGAACTGTCCATGATGAGCAAGCATGAAGCGACTGTGGAGAGAAAAAACTCACCTTTGGGAAGAAACCTCTGGCAGAACCAGGCTCAACATGGCGTTCTTCTGCCGGACCGTTTTAAGGAGTGACTGGGAATTCCATAAGAGTCCAGGAGGAATTACACTCTGATAGGGAGGAGGTTGAAGGAGGACCGTAGGAAAGCCAGGCAGAGCTTGCTACGATGGTGGAGAAGGGGATGGAGGTGGGTTGAATCCGGTCATCAGAGTCCCAACCAGACACGGCACAGCCACCGCTTGCTCGCTGAGCAAAAGGCCGAGACAAGGATGTGAAGTTCTTTTAAGATGAACCCAGGATGCTAATTGGCTTCGAGGAGGAGCAGTTCAAAGCTTATTGGCTTGGCAATAGAGTTTCTTCAATTTGAATTTTCGCTTAAGCTCCATTTGTTTAAAATTGCCTTTGAATGTTCTAGTTAAACTGTTTTACTGTTTTTAATGTTCTTTTTTTGTTTCTACATTCTATCCCTACTTGCTTTTATTCTGTTTTATTTTCCTATATCTTAATCATGTAAAGCACTTTGCATTGTCTCTGTACTGAATTGTGCTATATAAATAAATTTGCCTTGCCATTTGCCTATCATAACAAGGTAAAATTCTATGAAAAATCTTAGAATTCGGGAAATTCTTCGATTTTTCCTCAAATAAAGTCACCAACAGCTATGTTTAATCTTAGGATTCTTTGTGAATATGGCCACAAAGGCAGGCAGACTAAAAAGAGCAGGCAACAGACTTTTAAGAAACAGACTGGTTCTCCTGCTGCTGAGCTAAATTATTAACTCACTTACTCATCTCGGCTTCAGCTGCACCAAGTGATGTAGAAGAGGACCGTCCAGGCCAGGGACGAGAACGGGGGGAAGAGACTCGGGGGAGATGCTGGCCTCACTGGCTCAATTGCTGGATTTATGACTGGGGGTGGATCGCACAAGGCCACCAGCTGGGAGAGGCGGACCCTCACCACCCTTTGACCGCTGACATGACCCGATATTTTAGTTTTGATGCTGGACCTATTAGACCACGTGTCAAACTCAAGGCCCGCGGGTTGAATCCGGCAATTTAACTGGCCCTCAAGAGCCAAAAAAGGCATATCATGTCATAAAGTAGAGGCATATATCCTTTTGAATTGTATAAAGTCCTTAACCTGTGCCTCCTGTAGCGAATGTTTATTTTTTAACTATGTAGTAACAGCATCCTGTCACTAGATGTCAGTTAATCCACAAAACATTAAAACAAAAAGAAGTGCTGCAGAATGATGAGAGTTTAAAGTGTAACTCATCCCAATATCAACTTTTTTTGCAGATAAACTGTATAAATTGGGGCTAAGGGTGCTACTTTTATGTTACTGTACAGTACTGTACTGTACTGTAATATTTTTTATATGAACTGGAAAGAAATTATGAAATCAAAAGTATCAACTATACATGTGCAATTGGACCTTTTAATGACTTCATGATGTCAAAGATGCCCAATGTAGAAATTAGTTTGACACCTCTGTTTTAGACTTTTTAGCGTGCGACTTCACTTTTAGTAGAGGTTAAGGCATTGTTTACTAAACAGTTTTTAGGGTTTCTTTTTTTAAATTTTGGTTGCTCAGGAAAGCAGCCATAGTTTGAGACTGATCTCCATGAGAAGCAGAACGGAGAGGTACAGAAGATCTTTTTTCCTGGCCGCCACTAGACAGTTTTATGCCTCTTGAATGACTGCGGTTTTTTTTTTTATTATTATTATTTTTTTTTTATTCAGTTTTATATTTTTATCCTATTTTACATGTTTTTATCTATGCTATCGGGCAGAGGAATTTCCCCTATCGGGGAACAATATAGTAATTATGAGTAAGTAAAGTGACTCACAGGTTTTGAATGACTCGTTCAAGACTCACACATCACTATTGTAGAATAGAAATATTTACCAAAAAAATAGTTAATTTCCAAAACTGGAAACTGCATTTGCAAAACTTTTATAGCATTTACACAAAAATCTGATCAAATAAAATGCAATAATACAACAGTCAAATTTAGTTGATCATTTGATGCCAATTGAAATGAGTCAGATACTTTAAAGTATTTCATAATCATGAAACATTAATGTTTTGATTGTGGAAAGGAACACCTGGTTATCTGAGCTTTGTTTTCAATGTGGGAATGCTGTCTGTATTGAGGACTACTGCTGGAGGAGTGGCTGGGTTGTTGGCATTTGGCTCATCTGATCCTGATATGCTCATTAGTGATTGGATATTTAAGGAGCGAGTCCACTACTTGTCGTTGCCTAATGATCAACTGCTCTGGGTAAAAATATAGTATCCCCCTGAGCACATTCCTTGTAAGCATTAGTAAGCCATATTCTGATCTCCTTTAGCTAACCTAATGGTCTCTTTTCTGTATCCTAGGTTACATAACTCCTGCCAGATTTCTTCTGCCTACTACCTGTTTAAGAAGGTGCCTTGCCTCCAACACCTAAGGACTTAAGCACTGACTGTTTGGGTTCTTCAACTCCAACACTCTACTTGCCTGCCCACTCTCAGCCTTCTGTTCCCATCACCCATCAGTGACCTGGGGGGTGGTGGAAAAACACAAATGCACTGTGGTATAGGTCATTTGCCCAACAAGATAGAGTGCAATACATAAATGGCAGGTACAGCTAAGTCAGTTGACTCAGCCAGTAGGAAGGCACAGCTAAACACAAAGTTACAGGGTCAGGGGGAACTTTTACATAAAGATCATAAAAAAGAGGGATTACTCCATATTAGTGGCAGCAAAACGTGCAAGTGATGTGAATTTAAAAGAAAATTGTCATGATTTGTTCTGATGAACCCGAACTCAGCCACACAGAGAGCTACGTTTATAAGAGTTTTATTGTAAATTGATGAGTAGTGGAGAATGAGACCAACAGTCTATATCGGGCTGGAGTAGGATGATGGAGATGGAAGAAGCAGGTGGACCGGAGATAGCTGAAGGGCTGCGGGTGCTGTGCTGTGGAGCAAGGAGGATGCTGGGAACCAGGAAGCCTCCTGAGACAACGAGAGAGCACTGAGGTCGAGGAGGTGCCAGCACCACAGCAGAGAGAGTTCTTTGGAGTGCTGGGGTTGAGGATTGTTGTGCTCCCGTTATTTAGTGTTAGTTCTTTAAATGGTACAGCCACCACAAGCATCCGGTAAAGGATGAGAGGAGAGCTTCAGGTCCAAACTTTCTTTAATAGAGCTGAGAGTGGTCTACAAGAAATACAGAAAACGAAAGAAATGATAACTATTATTTCCACTCGCTACAAATAGCTAATTCTAATTTGTCCAGCAGGTGGCAGCAAGAGACCACAAATAACCTACAAGCCACATTATCATTATCTTAACTCTTTTGGTTGCTAAATATATTTAAATTGCACAGATATGCAAATACTGCTTGAAAAAGGACAAAACTTACTCTTATTCATTTACACGCTCCCAGTCTTTTGGACAAACAGCTCTGAATAATCTCCAACCATAACCTCGTCAACTTTCTGCTCATCTAACACTGAACACATGCTCTTAGAACAGCAACGGCTATTGGCAGCTTGAGATAACAATAACAATAAACCAATCTCAGCAAAGATTATTCAGACGGCTTCCCGAGCTCTTAAAGTGACACACACACAGTTATATTAGTCCATTTTCAACAGGGATGATCCAGCAGCACAGCAGGGAGAGTCACCGGGAGGCGCGCAGATAGGCAGACAGACACGGAGGAAGCTGGAGGACAGCAGGCAGGCATGAGGAAGGGGAGTGCAGCAGGCTTGAGGCGGAGGAAGGTGGTAAAGACGATGACGAGGAACGAAGGCTGGTGCATGCGGGGAGGCAGCAGCAAGGAGAGTGATGAGAGGAGCTCGAGAGCAGAGAGAAGACGATCCGGCGGGGAATGGCAGACTGAGGTGAGCTTATGTAGAGAGGTTGGCAGGTGGAATGAGTCCGGCTTGATTAGTGGCAGCAGGCGGAAGGAATCAGTGGTGAGTGGAGCTGGGGTGCATGGGAGGTGGAAGGTGCTAAAACTGTCCAGGGTGAGACAGGCAAAACTGAACCCTGACAAAAAAGAATAATATATTCCAAACTGACCTGCGGAACCAGTTGTTATAATATCCTTTGCTGGAAACTTCAGAGTGATGGTCTTCTGATAAATGCAGATATATTATTTGGCCATAATAATCCTATATAGGATACTGTTTCTTGTTATCCTCCAGCAACATTACTTGGTTGTCTTCCTTAACACCAGCTATGTTTACATGCACAACATTTCACAATCATTTAAGAGAGAGAAAAGCTGTCAGGGTTCTCTGTGTTGTTCTGCTCTAATTCTACTCCTCAGGTGTGCCTAGTTGGCTGAGGGGGCGTGGCCCACACCTGCAGCTCGTTGCAGGCGGCTTCCTCTGGCTTCTTAAGCAGAGCGCTGACAGATGGAAGACGCCAGAGCCTTAACCAGTCGTGGTACGACGTGGCCTGTGACCCAACTCCTGAAAACCTGCTCGTGAGTTTTTCGTCTTTGAATTTTGACTAATTTTGCATCTCCCTGTTTTTGTCACAGTTTTTGGTGCTTGGATGCACTGACCCGTCTTGACGTCTTGTCCGAAGAGACAGAGCTACAGAATCCTCCTGCTCAGATTTTGCTCTGGCGCTCCCCTCATACTCCCTGGATGTTACCCAGCCGGGCCTGAAATTCCCCCTCCCGGATTCTGCTGGCTCTTCTCGCACTCTGGTCAATCCATCTGTCACCCACTGCCGAGGAGGCTCGCTCTGGATCCCTCACCAGTACATCTGCCGCCCTCTGCCACTAGCCGCCTAATCACCAACAGAGTAGGATCACAGAGTTCCCTCGGCGCTACTTCTCCGCGGTTAGGTCCGCCCAGCTTTGTGGTAAGCAGCGCAGCTTCTAGTAGTTCTCCTGGTTCACCTTTCAGAGTCACTTACTCTCCTTCTCTTTGCAGTCTCTCCACCCGTGACGTTCTGACCCTGTCGAAGTTGCCTGTAGTCCCGTCCGTTATACCTGCCTGTTTCCTAAATAAACATCTTAAAACTGTGCCTTGCTTCCCGATCGTATCTGCATGTGGACTCGTCATCTGAAAACCATGACAAAAGCTTTCATGCAAGAGACTTAAGTCACAGTTATGATAAAGCAAACAATTCAAACTGGAGGGTAAACTCAGGACATGGGTTATTTAATGAATTTGGATTAAAACACAAAAAAATTATTGGAACGTACCGCTGCTTATATGGACATACAAACAATCTGATCATAATGTGCGTTTATATGCACCTGGCTTTATTCAGAATAGAAGCACTGTGACATACAGTTATCAAATTTCCCTAAAGAAACCCACAGAAGAAGAAATATTCCTGTCTTTGCTAAGTAACCAAATATTGCAAAGCAGTAGTGTATGGGTTTGTTTGTCATCCGACTGCCCAGGCTGTACTTGCACCAGGTTCTAATCATGGTTGAAATGTTACTAAATAAATTATCATTTTGAGCTCTTTTAATGTTTTGAATAGAAATGTTGTATTGACTTGTGTTGACAGTTTTACTCCCCAACATACTGTTACCACTGAAAGCAGAAATATTTGTATGCTGACGTGGGGCACACAGGCACATTCAAGTCAGCTTGACACATTCAGAATAACTTGATTCTGACAAGAAAATGCATGTCGATCGGACTGTCAATTGTTATAAACCACCCCTCTCATTCAGATTACGATATTAATTTTAATCTGATCACAATATTCCGATTAGCGTATTTATTTGAATATTTTATTCCAATGGGCCCTTTATTCCAATTACTTTTGTCCACGTAAATGTAGCTGTTTGTCTTAAGTAGCACACTTCTTGTCAACATTATAATGGTGCTATTAAGCATAAACCTTTCTGTCACCACAGTGGAGTACATTTCTGCCATAAAATTACATTTCTAGACATATTTAATATATTTATAACAAAAATGGGATAAGTCATAGATTTGCGAAAAATAAAATAATAATAAATAAATAAATAACCCGCCCTGTGATAGACTGGCGACCTGTCCTTTCGCCCATTGACAACTGGAGATAGGCACAAATTTAAAATTTACAAATTTTAAATATTGTAAAGTCCTGCCTTTAAGTAAAGTAAATATCCAAAACTAACCTAGAATATTTAAAGTTTTCTGCAGAAGTTTAGTCCTCCGAGGACACATTATAATTTTTACTTTTATCTACAATGGTCAAAATAATTTGCAGTAACGCTTCATCTGTAGGAAACATGGATAAATCTGAGTGTAAGATGATTTATTTTTCCTTTTGGAATTAATGTGGTTACATAAAAAGATCAGTTACTTGCTACAGTTAATCAATAGCTAAGGAAGTGTGCTATGCCTTTAAGAGGAGTTGTTTTGTTGTTTTCTTCTTCAGGGTTTTGTTTCCTCCAGGATAGTGTGCCCGGGACGGGGGCTGTTGAATTAAAAAGTATGGAGGTTGAATAAATGTCTGGACAGCTACGCTATTCCCTCTCAGTGCCCTGCTCTTTCTCCACCCACAACCTCTAATATTATAGTAACATCAAGAGAGTTCACATTGTAGTGTTACATGAGTATATTTCCGAAGGCCACGCTTTATCAGTTCCTTATTTAGTGTGTTGTTTTGTTTTGACTCCAGGTATTACAGCATGTGAATGAGAGTGAAACACCTGGAAGTTCTTAAACAGGATTAAAAGCAAACAATTAGGAATTGTTTACTAGGGGGAAAAAAATCCATTTTACCCAAAAAACACATTTTCTACCTGGAAAACAAATTCTAGAACTGTGTCCACTTTATGCTAACTTAATTTCTGTGGCCCCGTTTCTCTTCTTTCAACGTAGGTGGCACAGAGGAAAGAAAACAGGGAGAAGAAATGAGAAAGTTCAAACGGACACCTGAAATGTATTATTGAGTGCAGGTATAGTGATAGCTGTTGTGTTTCTCTTGCTTAGCCACTGAGATATAAGAACAGAGTCCAGACAAGTTGCAATCGGGAGTTTTAATGTGTGCATAATACATCTATGTATTGGAGCAAGAAGATCTGTTAAAACAGGAGAGGAAAGAGGGCTTTTTGTTTTAGTAATATTTACAAAACTAGAAAGTACATTCAAAGACAAAAAAAAAGACAAAAACCGAAACAAATCTGCAAAAACATAACCTGAGATTATACATTCACCATGTTGAAAGCAGGCAGAAGATTATAAAAGAGAAGATTTAAAAGATTTAAAGGGGGAGTTGTGAATAGAGGGGGAGATCGAGTAATAGAAAGAGAGGGAAAGGGAGAGCAGATAATAAAGAAAGACATCTGTAGCAGTTGTAAGGACATGGATTTGCTGTCTTAATACAGTTACAACACTCCCCAAGGGGGTGGAGGATTAGATATGGTCATTTCATCAGACAGAGGGAGCGGATTAAGAAAAGACTAAAAGACCAGAGGGAAAAATTGATGATAAGAAACTGAGATGGACAAGCGGATTGATGAGCAGATCAGAGGAGTACATGGAAAATCACTTGGCTTTTATGGAATTGGGGCTAAATCATAACTATCAGAAACCATTTAGGAGTTTATATGTGTTTTTCATGACAAAAAATATGCATGTGTTACATCGCCAGAGATCCTGGGCTTTAAATGCATGAGGGATAAAATGCTCCTCAGAGCTGGACACATGAAGGAGCATGGGGCTTCCTTCGAGAGCCAGGGTCAACAGCCACACCAGCTGTCCCCATATAGGGGAAATAGATGGTGTTGGTAGAAAGGTTTAGACATTAAAACACAAGCTCAGAACTAGAAGGATTAACTAAAAGATCAGACACACATCAAAACCTTCTTTCTTAAGTTTTTACTCCAAATTCCATTTCAATCTGCAAGTGCACATAATGTTATTTAAGGTGGGTCAATCAGACTGAGAATAGAGAACATTAAAAAGAATGAGATGTGCAGAAAAGATGCAGAACAGGAGAGGAGAAAGTGAAACTGGAAGGCTGTGAAAGAGATGGGACACAGCTCAGCACTCTCAGACATATGGTTGTCTCCTTCTTGATTACACTTCAGCTGGCTGGAAGATTACCAACTCTGTGAGTGCATACTCCTGCATATGCTACAGCGGGCCTGTGTCCAAGACCTTGCACTAAATCCTGCGAATGATGACTCAATTCCACTTAACTTCTGCTTGTCCACCGTGCTTAGTGTGTCTTAAGAAGTCAGCTGCTTTACCCCAGATTAGGAGTGTATGTTTGCTCCTGTGTATGATAAAGTGTGTGTTTGTTTATGCTACTTTGGCTGTCTTGTGTGGATTACTGGCATATTGAGTGCAGAATGTGGGTTTCTTTACACTAAGATTACTCCAAGTGATCCCCTGGGTCAAAGAGAAGATGAGAAGTTAGATCAGACAGGTTCTGGTGTTCTTTAATCCCACAAACTCACACTCCAAAACTCTGAGCATGTGTATTTAAACTGTTTTTCTGGAACCTCTCAATAAGTGTGTGTGTGTGTGTGTGTGTGTGTGTGTGTGTGTGTGTGTGTGTGTGTGTGTGTGTGTGTGTGTGTGTGTGTGTGTGTGTGTGTGTGTGTGTGTGTGCTTGTGTGTGGTCTCATCTGGCTGGAGCTTTCTTGGAAGGAAGCACGTCCATATGCTACAAGAAGACTGCCGGTGACCTCACGCCACAACTCTGCTGTGGTCTGCCACTAACCGCGAGGAGGGTGAGAGACATAGGTCGGCTGAAAGAGGAAGAGAGAGAAAAATCAAATGGGGCGGTGAGCAGAAGATAGAGGAACACAGAGGGTGCAGGAAAGAGATGCCAAGACAGAGGGAGAAAACAGCAGATATTCTGCACATTGAGGAACAGGCAGGGTGTCCCTTGTCAAGCGCCCCAGCATGCTCATGTTTACCAGCAAGTTAAAAGAAACTGTACCAAACGATTCAAATCTGTGGCTGGGATCACAGGATGAAACAAGAAACGGAGATGGATTCAACTGTGATAAGTAATGTGTAAAACATCATTATTCCATGTTTTCCAATTTTGGCACATTGACACTATGTGTCAATGTGACAAAGTGGCACATATTTTATTGTGATTTTGGTTGATAAACACAAAGAGTATAACTGTAAAGTGGAAGAAAGATGGGCTTTCAGTCAACAAACAGCAAACCTACCAAGACATTGTCGTTGAACTAAACAGGCAGGGAGGGAGAGCATAAACACAGAAAAGTAGCCAGAAGAATCATGGCAACTCTGGAGGAGTGGCAGGGTGCCACAGTAAAGGTGAGAAAATCTGTTTGCAGGATGTTTACTCTTCAAATCAAAACCTTAAGACTAAAGAGAAATTAGTTGCATTTGGTCCTGCTGAATTTATACCAGGTTTTAAGTTAAGCTTTACAATACCTTAAGTAGAAACAGGAGAAGGAGACAAAATAAGCAAAGGTCAGAAATTTTAAGAAAATTGTCTTTCAGGCTTATATAAGAAGAGCATTAGTCAAAAACAAAAAACCTCAACCAGTTGTTTTAGTCCCACCGCTGATTGATAACTTCAGATTTTTGTTTTAGTGAAAACTGGCTAGTGGGAAGGCAGCTCAGTGTAATAATGATGGCAGCACAGAGGGCATTTAAAGTGTTTTTTAAACATGTTTTACCATCCATCCTCAAATCTTTTAATGGAGTTTACATAAGGGTAAAATACTGTAAGTTCAAAAACAGTGGCATCATGCTTTTCGAAGCATGATGCCACTGACTCCGCTGATTAAAAAACTTCCCCAATGAATATATAGCCTTCTCCACTGTGTCACATTGGAAGCTGTAATGATTCTGTGTACGCTGAGAACCCAATATTCAAACCGGACATGGGTGTAGTGTTCATTTTTAAAAGATTTATTAAAGATGATGCAGATAGGTGAGCATACATGGCTGTTATTGCCAGGAAACAGACTTGACCAGAAGATGCAGGCAGTGGCTGACTTGACCAGGTGTTGCAAGCAGAACTAGACTTGACCAGAAGCTGCAGCCAGAACCATACTTGACCTGACGGTGCAGGCAGCAGCTGACATGAACAGGTGTTTGACTATGTGTGGAAAGACCACACTTAAACAGTCGGACAAGATGAGAAATTTCGCCACTGGGAGCTTGAATGAGGCAGGTATATGAAGGTACAGTGACAGGTGAGCTGGGTAGGTTTTATTAGTCGTAGCAGGTGCAACTAGGTGATTGATGGCTGTGATGAGTGGATCATGGAGAGAGAATGCAAAGTCCAAAAACAAATATAAAAGCACATTATGACAGAAAGCACTAGGTTGGATCTTTTTTCTTCCCCTGTTTGGTGTCCCACGTTTGGTACTCCCTGGCAAAGTCCAAAGGAATGAACTTGTGGCATGGGACGAGACATGATTTTTGAACAGTTTTGTTGTTCTTAAAGCCCTTCTCTTGCAGAGGCCTGGGGCCCAGCAGACGACAGCCTCAGCCTCAGCCCTCCTCTATGCTGTCGTCTGCTGGGCCCCAGACAGTGCAGAGCCGGACAGAAAGAGGCTGGTGAGAAGGGCCACTTCTGTCCTGGGCTGCACTCTTAACTCGGTGGAGGAAGTGGCCGAGAGGAGGGTGTTGTCCAGTGGCGGCTGGTGCTAAAAAAACTGAGGGGGGCGCACACAAACAAACAAATAAAAAACAAACAAAACAAATCTTAAAAAATAGCACTATTTGAACATGAATTTTGCCCTCCTTTCCTTCTGCCCAGCAAATTTCTTAATTATATTCTTGTTAAAGTCAGTCATCTCTGTGACTAGTCTTTTCTCCATTGACAACATGGCCAATGCATTCAGCCTGTCCTGAGTCATTGAGTTTCTCAGAAAAGTCTTGATTCTTTTCAGAGTTGAAAAGCACCTTTCAGCTTCTGCTGTGGTCATAGGTGTGGTGATGAGGATCTTCAAGAGCGTGACAGTTTCTGAAAAGACTTCTTCTAGATTGTTTTCCTGATTTTAATAACATTTGCTGCCATTTTTAAGGCTGTGTTATGAAATGTGTTACAGCATTTTTGTGGGACAAGATTATACAAAATTCAGTAACCAAATGTTTTATTCCCCATTACCCATAAACTTCAGTACAACTTAAATAATAAAATATCTTGCTGACAAACATTATATCAACATACCTACACAGCATAACACAACTATAGGTATTTCTAACTACAACGCACATCTTCCTAATGTATTAAATAACATTACTATAATCCAGTGTAACAGTGATTTTGCACAACAACTCACCTCTGCAGCAATCCTTTCATGGTCTTCTACACTGAGTGTCCAACGCTTCTTCACTGGCTGACTACTACCTACACTGCTTTGTCCAACCATGGAGTGGAGAGATCACTTGCCTGCTGCTGAATTTGTAAATTAAGACGATCCGGTCCAAGCTCCTTTATCCTGTTTTTTTCTTCAAGTGAACGCTTTGTAAAAGCATTTTTTTGTAAAGACAAAACAGAATTTTCTCTCATTTAGAAACTACTCCACTTTGCAAACGTTAACGTGAATCAACCTAACGAACTGCAGCTGCGCTAATGAGTTGAATCGGGGATTGTCCAATCACACAATGTTTTTAAAAAAATTAGCCAGTACTGACACTCTACCAGTAATGACACAACAGAATGGGTGTGTCCGGGACGCAGAACGCAGCGCCCTGTGGAAAACCCTAAATAACCAATTAAAAGTCAGCCTCAGATCACGTGCTTGCCCAAGTTGCTGCGCCTACATTCACTCTCATAAAACCGGCGCCCTGCACATAGGAAAGGAAGTGTGCACAATGTGAGCAATTACATAGAATTATGTATGTACTATTTTAATAAATTCTAACATGTCTATTGGACACATAGTATGAATAAATACATTTCTAAGTACTTTGCAGTTCAGAAATCATTTATTATCTAAACGATTTAAAGGGGGCGGCACCCGAGCGCCCCCTACTGGCCAGCCGCCACTGGTGTTGTCCAAGCTTACATCCATCATGGACAACACCTTTCACCCCGTGCACCAGACTGTAGAGGAGCTAAGCAGCTCCTTTGGTGACAGACTAATACACCCTGTTTGTAAAAAGGAACGCTACCGCAGGTCATTAATCCCTGCTGCCATCAGACTTTACAATGCTGCACTATAACTGCAATAACTTGTGCAATAACTAATGTGCAATTACTATTTAATACCCTGTGCAATAATCCTGTTAAATAAGAGACTTCACCAAGACTAGTTAAAGTGCTATACAAGTACAAGCCATTTACCATTGTATGTATATAAGTCATCTTAAATCTCTGCTTATTTTCTTTTTTTTTTCTCGATCCACTGTATGTGGACGAACTGTTTATACCTCATGCACCTTTTCCTCCTTTTGGCACCTTCTTTTAATTATTGAGCTGATGTGACACATACATTTCTCCACTGTAAGATCAATAAAGTCTATCTTATCTTATCTTTAACATGGTTATTGGGCAACAGTCAGCAAGAACCTTCAATTAGGTCTTCACAGACAATTTGTCAGATCCTATAGTTTCATACAAGTGAAAACATTTTGGATCTGTCATCTGACTTTTTTTACTTTATCTTTTTTATCAGATCTGTGTGAAATACTGACTTGTGTGAAATAATGACTCGAAACCGAGGACCCAGATTCAGCCAGACAAGATCAGATGTAATTAAGAAGTTTATTGAGGTGAAAACTGCTGCAAGTTGAGACTGAATCTGAGTCCAATCAAGACAGCTTGAATGATCTTAAGCCGGGCGTACACTGTACGAGTTTTTCAGTCGTGGTACTTATATACATCTCAAACTGTGCGAGGGAACCGCGGGGTTTAAAAGTTCACCGCTCACGATCTGTGCGGCGCGACGCTCGGACGAGACCGGACTGCTCACACTATACGTCGTGTCCCCTCTGGGACCGCTCACTGTGGTGGCAGAGGCAGGCGAGCGATGGTAGGTGACAGGGACCCAGAGCAGGGGTTCGAGCCCAGCTCTGGCGAGACCCGCAGGAGGCACCGGGCGTCAGGGGAACGGAGGGGAGAGAGGAGGGACGAGACGCACCGGCGGCCGCGCGGCACGGCAGGTCGCCCGGCCCGCCCCCCCAACAAGCGGAGGAGTGCTGAAACAGGCAGCAAGCGCGTTGCGGACCGCGGAGGAGTGCCGAAACAGGCGGCCAGCGCGTTGTGGACCGCGGAGGAGTGCCGAAACAGGCAGCAAGCGCGTTGCGGACCGCGGAGGAGTGCCGAAACAGGCGGCCAGCGCGTTGCGGACCGCGGAGGAGTGCCGAAACAGGCGGCCAGCGCGTTGCGCGGACCGGACGGCTCCCCCTCCCCAACACCGGCCGGAGGTTGCTTCAGGGACGCCCGCTTCCCTCCCTCCGCTGGCGGGGACGGAGAGGAGGGGAGGGCGCCCCCTCATAGCTCTGCTTGAACAGCAGGATGCGCTCACAAAAACCTCACGACAGCTGACTGAATTTCAAACATGTTTGATTTTCACCGATCGTCCGATTCCTGATCTGGAGGTAGTCGTGAGAAGCCAGTCCCCCCTTCTCCCCCCCTCTACGATCAAGCTGAAATTCGGCCGATTCAAAAAATGCTCGCACGACTGAAGAATCGGCCCGAAAAGGGGAAAAACTCGTACAGTGTACGCCCGGCTTTACTCATAGGACTGGCATGTACTTACAGTCAGACAGTAAGATCAGGTGGAATAACCAGAGTCTGAAATCTGAGAGCAGGTCCAGAGTCAGAGTCAGGTGATCAGAAATCCAGAGACAGTCCAAAGCAGAATCTGTGGGCAGAGTCAGGGCATAGAAACAGGTCTGACAGACTTGGTAGGCTCAGAGGGTCAGAAGACAAAAACAGGTCAGGAAACAGGCGAGCAGGCAGACGGGATTCAGGACGCTGGATTTAACTCACTGATGGCTCATAATAATCTGGCACTAGTGACATTTCAGAACACATTCTCGCCTAACATCAATGCAGCATGCAGAAAAAAAACACATCAGAAAAACTTTTTCAAGCAGGTTTCGCTCTACTTTGACAACTTTTAAGTATATTAACAGAAAGTCACAACATTGAAGACATACCTGGGTTATGGGCACCATGATGTTCTTGATTTTTCTCCCATGTACACCACCTGTTTTGGCGTATACCTTAAGTAGATTTGAGTGTGCATCCAGCTCAGAGAAGAATTTTGACTGCAGATCCATTGTTGTGATTCTCTTCAATTCGGAACTCACCTACAATTACAATAAACACTGTAAATCAAAACTCAGGTCCGCCCATTTTTATATAACTTTTGCATTTGAAATGGCGACTAAGGCCATTAATGACAATCAAGTCATGCTGTGTGTATTTATCTATGTCTGTGTTTTTAATGGCATATATATTTAGTTAGTACAGATGCTCGATATTGCCTTTTTTGACAATATTCGATATCCTGATATTCCAAACACTGAATTTTCGATTCCGATATATGCCGATACCGATATAAACTAATTTCACATCATGCCAGTCACAAAATTTAAGCATAACCCACATTTACTGGGATGCCCCACTATACACTGTATATTCCACAAATAATTACCATTGTAGAGGATAAGAACAGCATTTCAACTTAAGGAAAATGTGAAATTTTACATTTATTTTTAACAATCTGTCTCAAACAAAATTTTGAATTATGCTTTTCTTGAGCTTAACCTGACAATGATTATTCAAACAAGAGTTACATCTCTTTTCTTCACAAATAGGGAAAAAAGTACCTCTCCAGTACAGCTGTATTACACAGAATTGAATGTAAAACACAAATGAAGTGCAGTGTAGGATCGCTGACTATATCAAAACCTCTACATAAAGGTACAAAACACTTAAAAAAAGAAGTAAAAAGCAAATGGAACATAAAAGTGCAAAGTCAGAGTCCTTAGCCCATTACATGGTCTGTTGTAGTGTAACTTGGGCTCATTCTGCCTTGTAAGAAAAAAAAGAACATGCCTATTAAAAAGGCACCCAAAATAAAAACAGCTTAATTTGAAATGTTCTTTTTTTCTAGAAAAAACATTTGTAAACAGTCCTTCCTATGAAGCGCAACAAATGAGGATTAGACAGTCCTTCTTCGGGCTCTTTGCCTTTAAATTATACTGTTGTACTAGTGTACGAGTGGAAGATTTTTCTGGATGAAAATTAGCATCTCAGCATTGTCACAATGTATACGATTCCTCTTCTCATCAATGACATGAGAAACAGCACTAAACAGCCGCTCGCTGTCTACACTTGTGCAGGGCGCAGTTAGCTACTTGCGTGCAACATGGGCCAGAGCAGGGAAGCGGATTCGGTTGGAATTCCAGTACATCAATGGGCGCTCTGTCTTGAGGATGGTGATCTCTGCCAAATATGTCTGCACCTGACAAAAAATAAAAGCAAGAAAAAAACAGATTTCTCTTAACCTTCAAATAGTTTACTAAAAGTGAATAATAATAATGATATTTTTTTTCCCTTTTCACTTAATTATTTACAAATTTTTAACTCGCCTATGAAGCAGTTACACCTGTTGCCGCTTGCTGTACAACATCATTCTCTGCGAGGATTTCTTGGTACATGTCCTGCAGGCTCTAATTTTGGGCCTTCTTTGATGGTGGGTTCACATCCTCTTGGCTTGGGTCATCTGCACTGGCACCAGCAGCCTCCTTCTGTTGATCAGAACCCTCACCAGCCATTTCATCCACAACACACTACAGCATAGTCCGGGCATCCCCTTTCTTGCAAGAGTCAAAATAACGGTCTTTGTATCGAGCATCAACCATTGTTGCAATGACATACAGTGGTTCATCTTGCACACCATTAAAGCGATTGCAAACAGCTTCTAGTAGAGTGTGCTTGGCTGTTTGCACACCTTTGTCTGTTTCATCAACCTTGGCCAGCAGCCGTTTGAGGGACATCACAGCAGGAATGACATCTGCAGCAATTGCCTTTGGAAAGCTGATGTTTTTGGTAAGCTGTTCAAAGGGTTCCAGTAGAGAGGTCATCTTTTCTAAAATTCCCCACTGAGTTGCAGTCAATGTTGCTGGGAGCTCATAATCAGCAGTATATGCACTTAAGGCCCTTTTTTGCTCTATCAGGCTTTTCATCATGTAAAATGTGGAATTCCACCTGGTAGCCACGTCCTGTTGCAGCCTTTTCACCGGCATGCTTAGTTCTTTTTGTATGTTCTCAAAACGACTGCATGAAAGTGGTGAGTATTTGAAGTGTCTGACCACTCGCCTCCCCACAGCAAGTGTGTCTGATATGTTGCGTTGAGACAGAGCACCTCCATTCTCAGCCAACTGCAAAGTGTGTGCCATGCAAGGCAAACTAGGCACACCAAACTTCGACGTAGCTTTAGCCATGTTGCGTGCATTGTCCCTTACGACAACATGGACCTTCTCCTTGGAGATTTTCCAGCTTTCAAACATGTTTTTTTAAATGCACATGTAATAGCTTGTGCTGTATGAGACCCACAGCACTCCTGGGAATAAAGCACAGCCTTGTTTAGCTCAAAATTAGGATCTAGCCATTGCACTGTCAAGCTCAGCATGCTAACTTGGTAAATACTTGAGGACCAAATGTCTGTTGTGAAACTAATAGCTACAGCATCAGACAGTAGCTTCTCGATGTGTCTATGAACATCGCCAAACAGCTTGGGGAGGAAAACTTCAGAGAAATACCTGTGACTTGGCGTGTCAAAACGTGGCTCGAGGAATTCCATATGTTTTTTCAATCCAGCATCCTGCACCATGGAAAACGGCTGATTGTCTAACGCCATGCACTCAATGATTTTCCGACAAATAATTTTCGCTCTCGGGTGTTCCTTGTTGTATTTCTGTCTTTTCTTGATTGGGTCTTTCAGAGACAGTTGTGTTGTTTTTTGGCGCAAGTTGTTTCTAGGTTGCTTGGCTTTACGTTGTTGAAGAAATGCTGTGTGTTTCTCCGGGTGGTGCTTCCTTAAATGAGAGATTAAATTTGAAGTGTTGAAGGACGAAGTCTTAGTTCCCCCACACATGACAAGGCCCTCACATTCATTGCAAATCGCAAACTTAAAGTCATCATTTGAAACTTTAAAATAGTTCCACACCGCAGACATTTTCCGTTACAAACCGTTAGCTTCGCTGCTGCTACACAGTTTGCCATCTGGCGCGGTTTGATGATGTCATCAGGGAGCGTCAGGTGTTGGCAAAAGCACTCGCTTTTTTCGCAAAATCTAGGCATATTTCGCAAAATCTAGGCATTATATTATCGGCTTTTAATTATCGGGGGGAAATCCGATAAGGATATAGACAGATATCACATAATTATGCTAATGTTGGCCGATAATATCCGCCGGCGGATATTATCGGACATCCCTATTAGTTAGTAAAGATTAGTTGAAAGTACTTCAGAGAAAGAAAGACATTACACACTGAAGTTATGTATCCCTCCAATGTAGCAGTGTAATAACTTATTTTTTTTCAAAAACATGCATTCTTACCTCCCACACGGAAGAGAGTTGGCCAACTTATTTTGTAATCTGTCATCATGGGTGCCTCTCGAACAACCTCCTCCCTTCTGAGAGCAAAGGTCTTGTCCATCATCCTCACCACCTTATAGTCATTATTTCGTTTCTGTACTTCTGACAGGAGGGCCACTCTCACCTTTCCTAGTGTCTCTGCTGTCTCATCAGTTGGATAGGCTGGGCAGTATTTACTTCTGCTTTTTTTGGCTTCTTAATACCAAAGGCAGGACTGCATTTACCATCTGGTTTTTGTTTTAGGGAATTCACTGCAACTTCTGGGCACCCAAGCCCCCTGAGCTTTGTTGTGTAGTTGCTGAGTTTATACTTCAGGCTTTCCTTCCATCCGCCGTATTCAGAAACAGAACATGGCTCTTTCAAACATCGAAGCTTTGAAATAAGCGCTTCCTCCACATCCTCAACCTCTGTGTCTGAGAGTTACACTTTGTACTGGATGATTTTTTCAGCCAAGCCATTAAGAATGTCAGATTTTAATTTCACATTAATTTCATTCAACAAAGTTCCAGTTACGTGGAAAGCAGCATTGGCTCTTTCCAGCTGTAGCTCAGTGTCATAAGAGAACCTGGGAACCTGAAAGACCACAGGCCATGGAGATGCAACCAGAGCAAACAGGAGGAGGCAGAAGCTGATTTCATAAGACTGTAGAAAGAAATGAGAGAATATTGTAAGTTTTAAACAAAGCACAGAGGACAAAATACTCCTCTTTTCTATCATGGTTTCCAAATCCTTTCTCTTATTTGTTCATTTGCTCTATCATCTTTCACTCACCCTTTCTCTCACACATTCTCTCGCATTTCTATCTTTCACTCATCCTCTTTCTCACTCTTGTTACTGACACCCCAAAAGTTACCCCACCTTATAAATGTGTGTCTTTTTAATGTCACCATTCTGAGATGTCCAACAAAGTAATCTGCAAGAGGGTAGCAATCAGCCAGTTTATTAAGCTCAATCAAAACTGTTTCTCTGGCTGGACATGTACTCATCTCAAAAGCTCTGAAATGTTCCCTGTATCACCCAGAAAGCTGCTTCAGCAAGAACCACAGTCTGTCTTGTTTAATGCAAATCTGAAGAATCAGACAGTCCACTTACAGACCCATGAGCAATGGTCATCCCATTTCTGAAAAAACACCTTTGCTAACCACACATTTAGTAAGGTGAACTTCAGCTGCACCAGGGAAGATCAGTTCAATAGCCTGAGCCATTTCCGGTTTCAAAAGATCCACAGGAACCGTTGAAACATTTGTAATTTCTAGGGAAGTGTTTTCGAAACTGGTGGATCTCAACTGATGGTCCAGAGTCCGACAAGAGGCCCAGACATTTTGATCAGTTGGGAATAGTGTTCTAAATAATCATGTTTTGGAAGCAGTTTTACATCTGGGAAGAGTTCTTAGTACTTTTGCCTGTGTTCTGAAACATTTCCCTCAAGATAAGCAATCAACTCATCTCTGTGTTTTGGAGTAACTACAAAGTCTACTATGTCTTTTAAGTCCAATAGTATTTGCCATTTCATCCTCAGGCACAAGATGCCCAATCATAATTGGCAGTAGTCTTAAGAGGGCCCAGTTTTCCACCTATTGTTTTTGTTGTTGAAAATGTCTGTGGGATCGCATGCGGTCTATTTGTCTTGTCGCCCACTTGTAAAGGAAATTCAGGATAGACTTGTTGAGGGTTTTGAGATTGAAATATTTTTTGGAGATCAGCAATGTCACACAATGCGCAAGCTCCAGAAGTACATCATGCATGACATCTGGTGGATAACCTGTATGAACACTGAAATGGGCAAGAGTTTTTGTGATAACACAATCATCTTTGACCCCAAAACTGTTTGTGCCATTCTCCTCAGCTGATTTCACACGAGAGTCATGGAGGTCTTTTGTCCCGAGAGACCATAGGACCCATGTTCTGTCACTTTTTAATTGACGGATGATTGATGACCCTTATCAAACCTTATCAAACCCCGCCCCTTTTAATTGACCTTTAGGTGACCCCCCTCCCCCACTTCCGGCCTCTCCCTTACCCCTATTAAATTATTATCATTATTAATATGGTATTAATTATTATTATTATTATAATTATTATTATTATTATTATTATTCCATCCATCCATCCGTTTTCTAATCCGCTTAGTCCCTCATGGGGTCGCGGGGTTGCTGGTGCCTATCTCCAGCGTTCACTGGGCGAGAGGCTATTATTATTATTATTATTATTATTATTATTATTATTATTATTATTATTATTATTATTATTAATTTCATCATTACTTTTACTATCGTGATTATTTTATTATGTCTAATTATGTAATTCATACTATTTATTTTTTTCATTTGCACACATTCAATTATTTAATTTATATGATACACACTCAATCTTCATGCAGAGCTGCATACCCATCAGACGTAAGCTTTGGTGAATACGATCACAAGAAAGAAAAAAAAACTCCCTCTCGCACCGTTTGTGCAGAAATAATACGCTGAAATGGGGAATCCTTAATCGTTAATCTTTAGTCATAATATACTAAATGTATTTTACCGATTCCTTCAGTAGTACAGCTGACAAGAAAATGTGTCTTCCTACACGGGTGGTTTCTCTCATACTGAGCAGACTGTTCACGGTCATCTCGGGAACAGACAGGTAAACACGGCTTCCGAGCCGTCTCCCCGACACGTTTGAAGATTATCTCAGAAAAACAAAACAAAAAAAAACAACAATGCGCTCAGTGCATAACCCGGCATTTCACGGTCATCTCAGGAACAGACTGGTAAACGCAGCTGTGTATACATGCCTCTCCCAGAAACGGTTCCGCTATTTTCCTCAATATTACAAGGTTTGAAGATTATCTCAGTAGAATAAACAATGCGCTCAGTGCATAACCTGGCACTTCATGGTCATCTCAGGAATAGACAGGTAAACACGGCTCCCGAGCCGTCTCCCTGAGACGTTTGAAGATTATCTCAGTAAAAACAACAATGCGCTCAGTGCATAACCCGGCATTGCAAGGTCACCTCAGGGAACAGACAGGTAGACACAGCTAAGTATACATACCCCATCCTGTCTCCCCGAGAAACGGTTTCGTTATCTACCTTAACATAACAAGAGTTTCAGATTATCTCGGTAAAAATCAATACGGTCAGTAAAAATCAATACGCCATCAGAAAGTCACGACTCTCTCGGTAAACGCAACCCTCAGTACCAGACATGTATAAAAAAACCTCTCCTCGCTCCCCATTCGATGCAAGACACTGGGTGAAACTACAGCATGTCACAAGCGTCTTCTTCACGGATCACCACTAATGCTCAGAACTCCAATTACTGCTCTACACCCGCTCAACCACAACATGGGATACGTTTCTTCAGTAAGTTATCTTTTTTAATCAATATATCCTAACCCTCTGTCAGAGTTCTGTTTAGGAGATATGTTGAATACACGGTGGGGGAATCCTTTCTATGACGTCTTAGGAATCCCTTACGCTTTTCGGCTGTATTACAATATATGTTTAATTATTTTTCAGACCTCGCAGGTGTGGAGCAAGAAAATTTAGTTTTAACACCATCGATCTACGGTAGGATTTACTTTCATTTTTATATATCCGTTTAAAAACACTAATGCGTTGTTTTAACCATTTTATTTTTATTCTTTTAGGATTTTTTGATGAGACGAGTGGTAATCCATACATGCAATATGGAGCCCATCAATCTCAAAAGGAAAAACCGTTCAGAGAAGTTTGTTCAGAGAACAAACTTACACTCAAAAACCGTCCTTCCAAAAGCAAAACCCGCCAGGACTTTTCCACCCCTAAACACAAACCGTTTGAAGTCATTGACCTGCTTACACCACCGCCGGTTCGCCAACCTCTCTTCCTCCACTCCCCGGTTGCGAGCATTCAACCTCACCAGCTGTTTGCAGCACCAGCAAAACCACCCACCTTGCAAAACAACCGGGTCCAAACGGTTGTACCACAAGGAACGATTCCATCAACAAACCCAAGGCTTCGTGAGTTTACTATTGTTTATAACTCTGAAACTATATATCGATTTTATATTTAGCCCCGTTTCATGTTGTCATTGTTTGCCATTGACAGTCACACTGAGCGTTGAAACTTTGCCTCAGACGGCACAAGACGAGCATGCATCATATGGTGAGCAGATTGTGGTACATTAATGTGGCGCACTGTGTTAACAAGCAGTTTTCAGTCTGGTTATGTGTGGGTTCGATCCCCTCGTGTGATACAGTTTTTTTTATTTTATTTATATATTTAGTTTTCGGTGCATCTGCTTTGTCGCAGTCTTAAACTGTGCAATCAAATACAGGTTCCGTTTAAAAAGCTCTGTCTCTCTGTGCTTACAGAAGCAGGTCCCCTCGCTGCAGGAGGAGACAAGGGGGAGGTGGACTCCGCAAACCCCCCTCAAACTGATGAAGAAAACCCTGGAACCGCTTCACAGGGTGAGTAATACAGCTTTTTTATTAATTAATTTAATAATTAATTTATTATTTCTTTATGTACAGTCTTAAAGTTTAAACTACTTTTCTTTACGATTCAAAATCTCTCTCTCTCTCTCTCTCTCTCTCTCTCTCTCTCTCTCTCTCTCTCTCTCTCTCTCTCTCTCTCTCTCTCTCTCTCTCTGCTTACAGAAGCAGGCCCCCTCGCTGCAGGAGGAGACAAGGGGGAGGTAGACCCTGCAAACCCCCCTCAAATTGATGAAGAATCAGACCTCTGCTCCTCGGCCTCTCTTCACTTTTCATCCATATGCTGTTTTTACTCATTTATTTAATTGTATTTTTTTATTTAGTTATTTATATTTATTTTTAAATTTAAGTTTATTTATTTTTTCGCAGCACCTGATACCATCCGGAGAAGACGGTCCTTAAGAAGAAAAAGTAAAAGACTCAGTCTCATCATACTAAGTTCTACCCTCGAGAAAATCCAGAGCGTAATTCCGAAACTCTTCACAAAAGTGGTTACCATTCGAAGGCTTGCAGCGGGTAAATAATTTCTTTGGCGTACAATAAATAATAAAATCAATAAATCCCCGTGTCCTTCTTTGTTAAATCTCTGTATTTACAATTAGTTTATTATATCATAATGAACCATTGCTTTTTCACCTCATTACACATATGAAATGACTTTTTTTCTACCATTAGGCTGCCGTATAATAAAATGAATAAACACCCTGCGTCCTTCTTTTCTTTATTATATCATAATGAATCAATGTATTTCACCTATTTCTATATATGAAAGCGTCCTTTTTCTACAATTAGGCTGTTGTATAATAAATCCCCATTCATGTTATATTAAATATCTGTATTTACAATTAGTTCATGACATAATAAAACATTATATTTTCATCTCTTTCCACATATTAAACTACCTTTTTCTACAATTAGCTTATAATATAATAAATGAATGTTTTATTTTTTCCTGCTTATAGTTGTTCCGTTCTATTACAGAATTTGCATCGATTATTCAACAAATTCCATACTGGGCCGTAGAGGAACCTACTACCACCGGAGAGCTGAGGAGCTTATGAGAACCTGCATCTTTCTCCTGGACGAAAACGCCAAGATCTCGACGCTACAGTAGAGTTAACCTTTTAAATTGTGACCTCTGTAAACATGGGTAGTCAGCAAATGAGAAATGCTTTGTATCAAATTGTTGAAGCTGTGAATGAACTCCATAATCTCCCTGTACACCCTGCAACCGAATTTCTCAATCTAACCCCAAATTCCCCCCTCAGAACTCAGGGTCCGGATTGGAATCTTGAACGTTTACTATCTGTAGAACGAGCCATCGAACGATTAAACGATTCTTTCTCTCAACCATACTCACCTGAGAATAATTCCTTAGAGTTTCAACAGCAAGTTACAAATGCTTTAAACGAAATCACACAAATGGTTAACAACCTTCAAAATCTTCCTGTTCAGCATGTGCCTGGTTCGTTCAATGTAGCGCAACATTCTCCGTCCAGGTTAGAACAAGCGATCCATCAATTAAACGTTTCTCTCTCTCTCAAACATTTAGCCCTAATCCTACAAATGCTCAGTATGAGCAACATGGGGGTAGTCTTGTAGAAAACGATGAACATAATCCCTTAGGTTCTTTGAATCCTGCTACGCAAAATCCCTCATCCAACCAGCCTCATCAGCCAATCCTCATTGCACCCGACCTCCCCACACTCGATCAAACAAATCAACCATGCACTAGTCATGGAGAGCGAGCTGTAAACAGCTCTGAACATACCCAACAAACTCAGAGAGAGCGAGAAGGTTTCAATGTTACAGAAATAAGACGTCCTTTCAACGTCATTGCCTCGTGAGCCGGTGACGCTCCCAACCCCGCTGAATTTTACACACAAGTGTATCATATTCTCACTGAGCTCGCAGAGTCAGCTGCTCATTTGGCCTCTCGTAACGACATTATTTAACTAGAACTGAGCGGGGAAGGATTTTCTCATCACGCGGTCATTCAGGTAAATGATGAACGTGATTCAATTCTGCCTGCATTTCTGGAATTTTTAGATGAGCTAACGCAGTCAAACGCGGAATTGCCGGATCTAAACAACTTAGAAATGATCATTCAGGTTGTAAGAAACCCTCATGGAGGTGTCAAACGTAAAGCCAAGAAATCATTGGACTGTGAACTTATTCGTAAAAAACGTCAACATTTGTACATCGTCGCCAATCGTTCTGATCAGCTTTGTTTTTCAATCAGTCTAGCCCATCTGTGTAACCCTGCTTTTACAGATGCCCAAGCCGGGCAGCAAGCCGTACTTTGGTAACGCACGGCGGGGCTCACAGAGCAAACCCCGGTCAGTTTCAGCGACTTGCAAAAATTTGAAAAGATTGTCAACAGGAAAATCGTTGTTTTCTATAAAGACGGAAAGGAAGCATTGCTTCGTAAATTCCAGACTGACTTTTCCAATCGTTCAAATCCTCTTTTTCTGCTTCTGTTCAAAAAACATTATTACGGCATTAAGAACCTGGCAGGGTTCACCGGTTCTAAGTACATTTGCAACTTCTGCTTTAACGGTTTCGAAAACATCAACAGGCATAACTGCGAGGGTTGTTGTTCAGTTTGTCTCGATCCAAAATGTACTCTGCAGCAGTACAACTCTGTACAATGCACAGATTGTAAACAAATCTGTCGTAATTCATTCTGCCTTGATAGGCATAAACAGCCCAGATTGAGACCTAACCTCAGAAAGAATGTGAGTAACTGCGAAACCACTAAATTCTGTCCTGTGTGTAAAAAGCTATATGATCTAACCACAGACGGAGACAGCAAACCTCACGATTGTTCGATAAAATGCACTGTCTGTCGTCAGAAAGTCCCCAGCGGTGTTGATGTAACGTTAAACGAGCACTGGTGTTACATTCAACCCACACTCACAGACCGTCAGCTCGGAAATAAACTGTTTTTTTACGATTTTGAAACTTTTACAGATCAAACTGGGAGACACATCCCATTCCTTGTCTACACAAAAACTTTGGCGGGAGATGTTTTGTACTCTTACGGTCTGAACTGCGTTAGGGATTTTCTGCTCCATTTTAGAAAACCTCATTATAAAGGGTACACTTTTGCTTGCGTGGGTTTGACTCTTACTTGGTTCTGAGTGTGATGGTTGAATTGGGCATTAAGCCATACCTCATCACACAGGGAAGAAAAATACTCTGTTTTACCGAGCCTGATTACGCTCTGAAATTCATCGATAGCCTTTCATTCCTTACTATGAAACTTAGCCAAATGCCGAAAGCATTGGGCTTCACCGATCACTCTAAAGGCTTTTTCCCTCACTTGTTCTCCTCTGAGAACACTTTAAGCTACGTGGGTCCGCTTCCTCCCCCCATTTTCTACGCGGTAGACCGCATGAACCCCGCTGAACAGGATCGGTTTTACACTTGGTACAACGAAGCTTTGACTTTCAAAAAGAAGCTCTTTATTATTGTCAAAATGATGTGGAGATTCTTTTCAAGGCTTGTGTGAAATTCAGAGAAGAGTTCTTTAAAGAGACAAACGTGGATCCTTTAAAGTGCATCACAATTGCCTCAGCGTGTATGAATGTTTACACATCCAATTTTCTACCTCCTAACACTCTCGCGATCCCCTCCCCGGTGGATTACCGACGACAATGTAAAACATGTTCGAACGCGTCTATTCAGTGGTTAGAATGGGTAGCTCAGGAACGAGGCATCGACATCCAGCATGCGCTCAATAAAGGTGAAAAGAAAATTGGCCCTTATTACGTTTGAAGGCGTGAAAATCGCGTTTGAGTTCAACGGGTGTTTTTTTCACGGGTGTCCCACCTGCGTTCCACCCGACCAGACCTGTCCTCTCAGGGGTGTTTGCTTTGAAGTTTTTCACTCTGCTACCCTGGAGAGAGCCGGGTTATTGCAATCGCTTTATGGCGTAAAGTTAGAGGTTATGTGGGAGCACAATTGGATCTTAATGAAGGAGTCGCACCCGGGTCTCAAAAGGTTTCTACAATGCTTCAATGCACCGGAGCCTCTTTCCCCGCGAGAAGCGCTGTACGGTGGGAGGACTTGTGCTCTCAGACTCCTGTACACAGCGGAGGAGAAGGAATCGGTGCATTATGTAGATTTCACCTTGTTGTACCCGTACGTGAATGCAAACTGTCCCTATCCTCTCAGCCACCCCAAAATCATTTGCAAAGATTTTGACCATCCGCGTAACTATTTCGGGTTCATCAGGGCAACTGTGTTTCCACTCCGCGGTCTGTTTTTTCCCGTTTTGCCGTACAAGACATCTACCGGTAAACTTGTCTTTACTCTCTGCCGTGCTTGCGCCGAAATGAACTACCAGGCAGGCCCATGCAGCCACTCTGACAGAGAGAGAGCATTGACTGGGGTATGGGTAACCCTCGAATTCAACAAAGCTCTGGAACTCGGTTACACCGTCGCTGAAATCACCGAAGTTTGGCATTTTGAGAACCAGAGCAGTTCAATCTTTAAACCGTATATCCACACTTTTCTCAAGGGTAAGCAGGAAGCTTCAGGTTTCCCCGCTGAAGCTACGGATGAGGAGAGCAGGTTAAAATACGTGGCAGACTACAAACTGAACCAAGGCATCCAGCTGGATGTGGAGAAAATCGAAGTGAATCCTGCTAAAAGGCAAGTGGCTAAACTGTGTTTGAACAGTCTTTGGGGGAAATTTGCACAGAGAAATGACCTGGCTCAAACTACCATTGTGAGAGACTCCGATGAGTTTTTTAATTTCCTGTTTTCAGGTAAATACGCTGTGAGCTACTTTCACTTTCTGAACGATGACATGTGTATGATTCAATGGAAATACAACAAGCGATGCATCTCTCCGCCCAATAAGGTGAATAATGTGTTTATCGCGGCGTTCACCACGGCACACGCGCGGTTGAAACTATTCACCTGTCTCAAACCACTTCAGGAGCGCGTTTTGTACATTGACACAGACAGCCTGATCTACGTGGTTAAACCGGGTCAGACCTCCCTCAAGCTGGGGAAATATTTGGGGGATTTAATGGATGAGCTGGGAGGTGCTACCATACGGGTATTTGTTTCAACAGGCCCCAAAAGCTACGCGTACCAGACAAAAAAACAGAAAAAAGTTGTGATGCGATGTAAAGGCATCACTCAAACTCAGGAATGCAGTGAGAGGGTGAATTTTGACAGCGTGAAAGAGCTGGTAGAAGGTTATCTGCAAGGGTCTACAGGGGGCGTGTTAGAAGCTCCGCAGCATACCATCAGGAGGGATAAAACAAGCTTCCAGCTTCAAAATGCCACATTTCAGAAAAAGTTCCACGTGGTGTATGACAAGAGAAGGCTTTTTCCTGACGGAACAACTCTCCCTTTTTGGTTACTAAAAAAGGTTAACCAAGAACAATGTCGCTCTCCGGTGAAACACAGGAGATTGAATTTGACCCTAGATTCAAAAGCCCTTTTTCATGTCTGATAGTGGGTCCGAGTGGTTGTGGAAAATCTTTTTTGTTAAAAGTGTTTTGCAAAATTGTAACCATGTTATGGATGTTGTACCTGTAAATATAGTCTGGATTTACACCTGTTTCCAAAGTATGTATTCTGAATTGCAGAGAATGAATAAAAAGATTAAATTCATCGAAGGACTACCTGATTCTTTTGATAATGAAAATCTGTTTCCTCCTGATTAGAATCATTTGGTTATATTGGACGATGTAATTTTCCAGGCTTCGGACCATCCAGAAGTGGTCAAGATTTTCACCCAATACCGGCATCATAAAAATATGAGCGTGATGATGTTGACTCAGAATGTGTTTCATCAAGGCAAGTACAGCCGCACCATCAGTTTAAACACTAATTATATGGTGTTGTTTAAGAACCCCAGGGATAAACTGCAGCTGAATATATTAGCCCGTCAGATGTTCCCGTCAGAGAAAACGTTCTTTATGGAGAGTTTTCAAGACTGAGAACGGGAATGCTCCCTGGTCAGTGGCCGGCTGTGTATGTACCCAAGTAAATTAATTTACCATGTCGACACGCATAAAAAGGAACGCACCACTTTTCAGAGCTCTGTATCATGCCACCCCACAGAAACGGAAAGACATTCTTGCTCACTGCTCGCCAGATTTTCTTAAAGCATTGTGTGAAATAGCTCTGAATATCTTAAAAGGTAACGTTAAAGTATCTCCCGCTCAAAATAAAAAAACTACAAAAGCAGAAAAAGATCATCAGACTGCTTGCCGATAAAAGAACGGGTTTGAAACGCAAGCAGCTGGCTCTGAAAAATCAAACCGGCGGGTTTATTTTACCCCTGCTAAGCGTTGTGGCCCCTTTAATCGGAGAGGTGGTTGGGGGTCTCATCAGGAGATGAGAAAATGTCTCTTAGGACGGCCCAAAAGATGTATCTCGTCTCTCCGCATCAGTTCAAACGTTTGACTCCGTCAGCGCCTTCTATCAGACAGACGGCTGAAGAGGATTTGGATTCTAAAATGAGGGAAATACTGAACGAACAGGGACTGAGTTCTAATGAAAAAAATAAAAGGTACAACGCTCTGCTGCAGAGATATCTGACTCTAATGAAACAAGGTCAGCTGGAGGAACCCAATCTTTAAACATTTGTAAAGAACATGTTCCGTGATTAAACGAGCATGAGGCCCTATTTTTGATACAACGTTGATATTTTTTCACAAAATCAAATACCATGACATCATTTTGATAAACATCGTCGTCGTAGGTAGCCAATATTTTATTCAATTCAATTCAATTGAATTTTATTTATATAGCGCCAAATCATGAAACATGTCATCTCAAGGCACTTTACAAAGTCAAGTTCAATCATATTATACAGATTGGGTCAGATTATACAGATTGGTCAAAAATGTCCTATATAAGGAAACCAGTTGATTGCATCAAAGTCCCGACAAGCAGCATTCACTCCTGGGGAAGCGTACAGCCACAGGAAGAGTCATCTGCATTGTACATGGCTTTGCTGCAATCCCTCATACTGAGCAAGCATGAAGCGACAGTGGGAAGAAAAACCACCCATTAACGGGAAGGAAAAACCTCCGGCAGAACCGGGCTCAGTATGAACGGTCATCTGCCTCGACCGACTGGGGTTACAGAAGACAGAACAGAGACACAACAAGAGAAACAAAAAAGCACAGAAGCACACATTGATCTAGTAATCTGTTCTACATTAGATGGTAGTAGCGGGTGAGCCGTCTTCTCTGGATGATGTCACAGTTAACAGAATGCCAGACCAGGTGTACCTACTATGAAGAGAAAAGAGAGAGAACAGAAAGTTAAAGCAGAAATGACAACACATAATGCATAATTGAAGAACAGTAGAACTCAATAGAGTGAGAAAATTAGATCCTGATATACTCCAGTAGCCTAAGCCTATAGCAGTAAAACTATAAAGGTAGCTGAGAGTAACATGAGCCACTAGTTATAATTTTTGTCAAAAAGAAAAGTTTTAAGCCTAGTCTTAAAAGTAGACAGGGTGTCTGCCTCACGGACCAAAACTGGGAGTTGGTTCCACAGGAGAGGACCCTGATAGCTAAAGGATCTGCCTCCCATTCTACTTCATCAGAACTCTTGCTGCAGCATTTTGGATAAGCTGAAGGCTTTGAACTGCATTTTGTGGACTTCCTGATAGTAAAGAATTACAATAGTCCAGCCTTGAAGTAACAAATGCATGGACCAATTTTTCAGCATCACTCCTGGACAGAATGTTTTTAATTTTGGCGATATTCCGGAGGTGAAAAAAGGAAACTCTGGAAACCTGTTTAATATGGGATTTAAATGACATGTCTTGGTCAAAAATAACACCAAGATTTTTTACTTTATTACCAGAGGCCAGGTTAATGCCACCCAGATTAAGTGATTGGTTAAGAAGTTTATTTTTTGAGGACTCTGGCCCAAAGATTACAACTTCGGTCTTGTCAGAATTTAGATGCAGGAAATTTAAAGTCATCCAGCTTTTGATGTCATCAAGACATGACTGCAGTCAAAGTAATTGATTGGATTCATCAGGATTTATGGATAAATATAGCTGAGTATCATCAGCATAACAGTGGAAATTAATCCCATGCTGTCTGATAATTTTGCCAATCGGAAGCATATATATAGTAAATAGAATTGGTCCAAGGACTGAACCCTGTGGTACTCCACAAGTGACCCTAGAGTTTGAGGAAGATTTATTATTAACATGAACAAATTGGAATCTGTCTGACAGATAAGATTTAAACCAGCCTAATGCTTTTCCCTTAATCCCTACAGTATGTTCAAGTCTTTGTAGGAGAATATTGTGATCAACTGTATCAAACGCAGCACTGAGATCTAACAGGACAAGTATAGACACAAGTCCATTATCTGAGGCCATGAGAATATCATTAGTGACCTTCACCAGAGCTGTTTCAGTGCTATGATGAGCTCTGAAGCCTGACTGAAACTCCTCAAGTAGGTCATTACTTTGTAAATGTTCACAAAGTTGATTAGCAACTACTTTCTCAAGAATTTTAGATAAGAAAGGAAGATTAGGTATAGGTCTGTAATTTGCTAGCTCATCTTGATCAAGAGAAGGTTTCTTAAGTAAAGGTTTAATAACAGCTACTTTCAAAACCTGTGGTACATATCCATTTACTAAGGATAGATTAATCATGTCTAAAATAGGACCACTGATCAGAGGGAATACCTCCTTAAACAACTTGGTTGGGATTGGGTCTAACATACAGGTAGAAGGTTTAGATGAAGCTAAAATTTTAGATAGCTCAGAAAGCTCTACTGCTTTTAAACAGTTCAGACACTGCGCAGATTCTAAGGATTCCTCCAATGCTGCCTCACTTACTGAGGACGAGGTAATCATGTTTGGGAGGATGCCAATTATTTTATTTTTAATGGCATCAATTTTATTTATGAAGAATCCCATAAAATCATTACTACTAAGAGCTAAGGGAATGGATGGATCAACAGAGCTGTGGCTCTGGGTAAGTTTGGCAACTGTACTAAAGAGAAATCTAGGATTATTTTTATTCTCTTCAATTAATGATGAACAATATGCTGCTCTAACTCTGCGGAGGGTCTTGTTATACAACAATAGTCTGTTCCTCCAGATTAAGTAGGATTCCTCTTGGTGTGTAGAGCGCCATTTTCTCTCCAATTTCCTAACATTGTGCTTCAAGGAACGCAGCTCTGAATTAAACCAAGGAGCCAGCTTCCTGTGAATAATCACCTTCTTTTTCAAGGGAGCTACATTGTCTAATGCAGAACGCAATGAGGAAGTCACATTGTTAGCAAAGGTATCGATTTGTGAATGGGAAGAAACAGCAATGCTGCCATCTACAGGGCATTTCTGCAATACTGAGGATATTAGAAAGGGGACAGACTCTTTAAGTTTTGATACAGCATTATCCGATAAAAATCTACTATAATGGAACCCTCTTTTGGGGGTGGAGAACTCAGTTAGATTAAACTCAAATGTTATTAAAAAATGATCAGACAGGACAGGGTTGTGAGAGAATACTGTTAATTCTTCACAATCAATGCCATATGTCAGAACAAGGTCTAAAGTATGGAGCCGAGAGTGCGTCGGTTCATGCACATTTTGAGCAAAACCAATTGAATCTAGGATAGTTTTAAAGGCTACACTAAGGTTATCACATTCAGTGTCAACATGGATGTTAAAATCACCCACTATAATAACCTTATCAGTATTTAACACCAAATCAGATAAGAAATCTGACAACTCATCCAAAAAAATTGAGTGTAAGGGCCTGGTGGACGATACAAAACAACAAACAGAAGAGGTTTTATTGCTTTGCAGTTTGGATGAGGGAAACTGAGGGTTAAATGTTCAAAAGAACTGTAATTATTAGTTGGCCTGGGACTAATTAATAAATCAGACTGAAAGATAGTTGCCACTCCTCCTCCTTTTCCCACAGATCTGGGAATGTGGAAATTTGAATAACTGGAGGGGGTTGACTCATTTATACTAACGTAGTCCTCTTGTAGCCAGGTTTCTGTGAGACAAAACAAATCAATCTGATTATCTGATTATGCATCGATAGCCCGCAGGCTTTATGACAAAGATAATAAACACAATGATGACCGCACACGAGGGATAGAGTGTCTTGAAGTTGACGATCATGGTACAATATTTTCGAGGATCTCTCTTTCAAAAATGTCACTATGCTCGAGGGATAAAATTCAAAATCCGGGGGAAATCCGTAACAGTCGAAAAAGGTGGCTCCATCATTCTACTCCAAAGTCAGAGCTAGCCAGTGTTCTCCAGGCATGTGTGAAGGATGAGTGTTGATGATAAAATAGGCGGGGCCTCTGTACGTGCGTTTGAGTAACGGAAGCTGATCAGATGCCCAAACGCCGCAAAATAGGTCCCCCAACAGGTGAGGCATCAGACTCTCGATCTTGTGGTTATTCATGTTTTAATAAAAATCCACCAAGACCTGCCTTTTTGAGTCGATTTCCAAAATTGAGTCGTAACACGCATACACAATCAGGGTGGTCGTGTGAGGTAGCGGAACTCTGAATCTCATTTCCAGTCTCAAATTGCCGTTGCACGCCGGTGAGAGAGCATCTGCGTCCTCGCTCGGATTGAGATTAAAGACAAACAGCTTAAAGGAAGGTCTTTTAAATGACGACCTGTAGCGGTGAACATGTTGTAATATTCCCTGACTGAAATACCGTTGTTGAATTGAGGTTAAAACGCTTTGGCAGGGACCTGTCTGCCGTCTTTGCAGAGCGCTAAATATTCCACATCCATATGCTTAAAGTTGAAAGGCCACATGCTTCTCCTTCCAGTGAATGCCTCGTGGTTGACCATACCTAAAACGACATATTTCGGCATGGTTCCCAAAAAGAGATTCTCCTGAGTACATATCTTGGAATTTTCAGGGATGGAGTACGTTTTCACATTCACACGCGAAAGAGGATAGAGGGCGTTTCCTCTCATTAATGCTGAGGCATGCCCGCGTCGGATAGCCAGGGAGACTGAAACTTTTTTCACAAAAAGCGAAGCACCCAGAATTTTCAGTCGGAAGGTTGAATCACGCGGTCCCATGAGAGAGTCATTGGCTCTGGTTAGTTTAACCCTCATGTCAACAGAATTCAAGAGGAGTCTTTCGCAGAAGAAAATATCTGCGTGAAGCGGCCCCATCAGGTGTAACTCTCTGGAATTAGTGGTGAAAGAGGCTCTCTTGTTCAACCCTGAATTTGGACCGTCGGTCGTAACGATTGAGTCAATAGCGCCTGCTGTGTCTTTGTAAAAGAGGCTCGCGCTAAATTGGCTCTTTAACGTGTCTTCTGAGTAGTTGAGCAAAGTTTCAATCATTGCTCTGTACGGGTGAGTCGCGCTACTCTGGGAAATTAACCTATCCCCCAGAATAACGTCGCATTGACTAAACATTGTATTCAGCGGGTAATTTATGAGCCCGACGGCAGCGTCGTTAGCCAGGTCGCTTCCGTCTGCGTTGGTGATTTTTAGACAGACGTGCAGCAAAGTATCGTTCAAATTCAAGTATTTCTCTCCATCTCCGGGGATAAAGAACTCGATAGGCCCAGTGTCTGTAATCGCTGACACGGGTAATATTTCGGTGTACAGCTTATCTTCGATAGATAGTTGTGTCCGCAAGCGTACATTCTGATGATTTCCAGTGAAAAAGAGCCAAGTTTGATTGTTATTGAAATAAAATAATTCAGCTAAATATATCCTTGCGTGCGGCGAACTTCCTCCCTCTTGCTTTGCTCCTGCCGACTGATTTCTTCTTTTTGCGCGGCACAACTATTTGTGAACGCCCAACATGTTGCCCCGGAGGTCTCTTTCTAGCTCTTCTTGACAAAACCATAACCCCCGACCCCTCCTGGTTATTCACACCCTCGTGCGAGCCACTTATTTTCGTCATAGCTTTACCTATGACGTCCGAGGCGATGTTTGTGGCAGCCTTTTTCAGATGCGGTTTAGCAATAGCGAAGCCAGATTTAAATAGGGGTGATACGAAACGAAATAATTTTGAAAATATAGATCCTATCCCGCGGCCGTACATAACAGGGGCGCCATAGAAGCCAGGTAAAGTGCCCCCCACCTGGTTCTGGTAGTAAGGGATAAAACGGTGTGGGTCCTCTCTCAAGAAAACCATATTTTCTCGATTGTCGTCGCTTCTTCCTCACGTTTTTAGAACGCTGCAACGTTGTCGGTGTGACTGGTTGCACAGCTATGAATGATTCCTGTCACAATCGTGTGTTTTTATAAGCATGAGCCGTTTCACCTGAACGCTCTGCGTGAAGCAACGGGTCTGAAATGTAGTTTCACGATGCACTTTCCGTATGTAAATTTTACCGGGGTGTTTTGATCCGTTTTAATTTCAACTTGTATATTTTCAATATGTTTCTTGGCAACAGGGAGATAGTAGGGGTTATGAAAGGTCCGCGTGATAATATCTCCAAACACGCCCTGGACCTGAACTGTTCGCAAGAGGGGCGCGTATGCGTCTCCCACTATTTGCGGCGTAACGACGTCGCTGTAAAAATAGAGGTGGTAGAAACCTGCCTTATAATCTACAGGGTGAGGGGCGTGCCAGTGATCAAATTTGATCCATTCTCCAGGTTCCGCACTGAGCATGTAGGCCAGTGGAGCATGAAAACGTAGATGGTACTGAGCGCCGGCCTGGAAGGTGAGTATGTTTGCGAGCCGGTTGACCTTTAAATAAATATCAGAATCTATCTTTCTCAGATGAGCTTCAATCTCTTTGACAAGCTGATTCATATTGCTGTAGTATCCGTTTCCAATTTGTATGCGATGGACTTGTTCCTCGCTCGCTTTACGCCATTCGAAGTAAGCATTTTCTGAGGGGACGCTATGCCATGTGTGTGGATAAGAAACCTCCGTCAATGCCACTTGCCATTCTCCTTGTAAATTGATATGCTCTGCTAAATCCACGCGGAAACTCGATATGTTATTATCTTTAAAGACGTTGAGGCTGGCGTCTAAATCTTTCAGTTTGAAGACGGGTGGAGATCGTTGTAGCACTTCTGTAACCGTAAAGATTTCGTCCGTGAAACTCTGTTCATATTTCTTGTCAAACACGCCACGCACCTTAGAGATTCTGACATGATCGCCTGGTTTAAACGTCATCTTGACTTTTGTGCAGCGTTCGGAATTGGTCCCGTACAGAAGCGTTACTAGCGGTCACTCGGATAGGTGCCATTTTAATACTTGAATGATAGCCGTGGTTGTAGCTTTTGACCAGATCCTGAAGCACGTTTATATATCAGAGAGTGTTGTTTGCGGTGCAATATCTCCACATTCTTGATTTTAACGTACAGTTAAACCTCTCAACCACCGACGCTTTTATTTCACTAGCCGTGGAAAAATGTTCAATACCGTTTTTATCCATCAGCGCTTTGAATGATTTGTTGAAAAATTCTTTTCCATCGTCCGTTTGAAGCTTCTTTTAAAACGGATTCAAAAGCTTTTACGACGTCAGATGCAGTTTTCCTTTTTAAAGCCCTGGCATAGGCTCTTTTCGAGAATACGTCGATAACGGTTAATAAATACTTGTAACCGTCGTTTTCTTCGGACAAACTCTGCATATCGCAAAGATCGGCTTGGAACTGTTTCAGAGGCCTGGTGACAAACACTCTATTTCTAGGAAATCTTATTCTTGCGGGTTTATGTGAAGAATAAGCATCTTGTTCTGATAAAAAGTCTCGGACCTTTTCAAACGGTACCTTCTCACCGGTTTCACTTTCCATAGCTCTCTGTAGTCTATCTACCCCACCGAAAGAGCCGGGGTGCGAAGGCGTGTAATATACCCGCTTCATTAACTTTTCTTCAGCCATACCTTCCCACATACATGTAGTGATGCCGAATGAAGGAAAAGACGTCTGTATTCGGGTTTTTATATATTTTATTATTAACATGCAATATATCACAAACTAATTGTAGAAAACAATCATTTCATATTTAGAGAAAGAGATTCATTTTAATACCATGTCACAAACTAATTGCAGAAAATACTACTTTAATATATCACAAACTCAGTGTAAAAAACACTCATTGGTTAGATAAAAAAGAAAGACATTCTTTTAATACGATGTCATAAACTAATTGCGGAAAATACTACTTTAATATATCACAAACTCAATGTAGAAATCACTACTTTAATATTTAAAGAGAAAGACCAGAGAAAACATACATGCATTGGTTTCAACAACCCCTCCAGTACTGCGTGATGGCTTCAAGTTGATCTTTTAATTCATAGTTTTCTTGAACCAGCTGATTATACACCTCGTTGATGGGGTCATGCACCCGCTTGACCATTGTCAATTCATACAGATATGCCTGTGCAACAGCGTTGACTGCACTACTGTCTTGATGGATGTTGCGAGCGGCTAAAAATTGTTGAACAGCATCAATGAATCGTTCGTTACAAAGCACCGGCATTACACCATAGTAATTGCTTTCAAAGAACCCGTCCTCAAGCTGCTCCAAACATTCATGGTCTTTCTGACTAGGACGGTCATTAATGCAACCGTAACATTTATCACGCATGTACTTTTCGATGGCGGCGCTCAAAAGATGGTGCACCACAGTTGTCACCGCTCTGATGAAGCCGAAGCGGATCCATCCGTCGTATTCATCCGTCCCGGTGTCAGTCTCTCCTTGGCCCGAGAGAAGTTGCAAGTCCTGGAGCTGTGAGAACTCACAGGTCAAACGGCTGCATCCGTCGTGTTCATTGGAGCCCTCGTCACTGTCTGGTTGCCCGGAGGGAAGTTCTGAGTCCTGGGATACCCCCGGGGAGGCTGGATCTCCTTGGCCGGAGGGAAGTTGCGAGTCCTGGAGCTGTGAGTACTCAGACTGAGAAGGGTCCGGGGAGGGTGGAAGATTCATCGCTTGTGAATCTTCCTCCTAGGTCTCTGACAGAGAGGGCATGGCCGGAAGCCTGGCTGGAAGTCCGGAATTCTTATTTGAAAAAAATAAGAACTCGGGCCGTAGTTTCACACCTCGTGGGGGCCTGGACCAGTAGACGTTATGCCTCTGCAGCCCCGTCAGAAGACTCTCGCTGTCTGTGTCGCTTTCGGAAGAAGAGGGTTCAGGGGTTGGCGAGGGTGAAGGAGGGTGGTACGGTCCCAGGAAGAATTTGTCGCTGTCCGGAGAGCCATTCTGCGATGATGCTGAAGCAGTAGTTCTTTCAACCACGTAGTTGCTCATGGTTTCAGATGCTAAAAGTCTGGTCAGTGAAGTTGCATGGAGTCCCGATCAGAATATATACTGAGAAGGGGTGTGGTTAACGTTGAAGGGGCGGTATCGGCTGTTGTGAGGGGGCGGGCTCAAAAGGCTAGCACTTTCTTGACCCCCAATACATCTCTCCAGTTGCGACAGTCGCGAAACAGCGTTGACATCCGGTCTGCTATCGCAGTCATCTTGTCACGCCATGCGTCGAAGGGAATGGTTAACAAGGGTCTGAACACACCGCAGTCTGCATTATAATAGTCGAGCACAAAAATAACCGGGGTTGTTTTATCTTGAGCTTGTCCCAGAGTTGCGCGGAAAAAAACCATCGGCCGGTAACCCCCGTCTTTGATTGCCATATGGCTGAGAAGATCCTATTTGTCGAATCTGTGTCAGTCTCGTTCAGGCGGGTCAACGCCCGCATGCAGCGTTTAGTGGCGGGTGAATCCATGATTCCGTCCTCGGTTTCCTGATGAGCCCGCTTGCGGCATTTAGCAACGGGTGAATCCTTGATTGCGTCATGGGTTTCTAGATTCACAACGGGGTATGTCACGTCTTTGGGGCCTGCGTCGTACGTATCTTCAGGGTTTAGTTTGCGGAGCATGACGAGTCTCAGAACAGCCCAATCGTTTGACGTTAGCATGCACAAGGAATGGATAGTTTGCAGCTTGTCGGTTTCTTGATCCAGCTGATACGGACACATTTCGCCGGTTTCGTACTTGAAGAGGTATCCCCATTTACCGCAAGCTCCATAGGGTTCCAAAGACCATTCTTCTTGCAGAGGTAGGGTTGGAGGCATCTGAGTTCTGCAAAGAGACAGCATAACCTTGCGAGGGGTCTGTTGAGCTTGCCTATCACCGTCCTGATAGTTGTAGGTCGTGACAGGTGTGTCGGAAATGATAGGTTCAAACTTGCTTGTTTCGAACTCCATGTTGAAAAGGATTCAATGACTATCCATGCTTGAGAAAAGGGCCTTATATTATGAGAGATGCGACTGGGGGGGGGGGGGGGGAAGTATGGGTGGGTGTGAACTCCAGGGGTGGGGGAGGAGTCTGGAAATGGGGGAGGGGCGGAAGTGGGGGAGGGGTGGGGGTCATGTGGAGGTCAATTAAAAGGGGCGGGATTTGATAAGGGCTTAATAAGGGTCATTCTGGAAGTGGGGGAGGGGCCGGAAGTGGGGGTGGGGTGGGGGTCACCTAAAGGTCAATTAAACTAGAACGGGGTTTGATAAGGGCTTGATAAGGGTCATTCTGGAAGTGGGGGAGGGGCCGTATAAGGTTTGATAAGGGTCATCAATCATCCGTCAACTAAAAAGTGACAGAACATGGGTCCTATGGTCTCTGTCCCGAGTGTGAATGCACCTGACCTTACTTGTTTTGTTTGGATGTCTGTTCTTGTTGCCGTGCACAATCTACAGATATACCTACCAGAAAAGCTCTCATTAAACCCAGCTAACCCTGCGAGTTGCATTTCTTAAAATCATCTATGTATAAACCTATCAAAATTCTCAACTCATTTCCTGACAGAAAACTGTTTTGTTGAAAGTATGAACCATCCTGAGAAGATCTGTATGCATGTTGCTTACCTGTGATTGTACTACTCTGGAATCCTTTGTTGTTTTCAACTACCCTGTCTACCACATCTTTTCTATCAAATAGCTGCTGCAAAGACTTCAGGTAGATACTGAAAACTTTTTTGTCTTTTGCATCCAGAATGTACTCAATGGGTTCCACAATGTTAAAGCTATCTTTGTAAAACTGTTTTCGGAGATAGGATGTGCTCAATATACCACCTTTCCATAAAGCTTTGAGCAATGGGTTAGATGTATAGAGAGCAGTGGCTACTTCTGTTGTCACAGACTTGTCAGTTGTGGGGCTATGTTTTTGAAAAACACTCTCTAGAATGTTAACGGAGAGGGGTAATGTTGCTGAATTTAGCAAGTAATGCAATTCCTCCAAGAAGTCATCTTGGAGGAATGTACCTGGGACATGTGTAAAATGCTCCCACTTGAGCAAAGCTGCCGCAAAGTTGAGCTCAATGACTTCAGGCAAGTAGTGACATCCACATCACTACTCGAGCATGCATGGTCTGTTTGAAGCTTCCTGTAAATCTACAGTGATTGTAACTACACCTGTCTTAAAATCTTCCAATATATTTTGGTTGTGTTTCCTATTCTTGTGAGAGTGAAATGTTCCGTATACATTTGTGTGAAAACTACAACCTTCAAACATGCAACCAACAATTTAATTTCTCTTCAAATGAGTGCCGATGTGTAAAAAATAATCCTTTTCAGTGGGCAGATCACTGTAAGTGGACAAATGATCCTTAGATTTTGGTTTAGGATGGACTCTACTTAAAAAAATGTGAAGATCATTCCAATGTCTTAAAAGTACATGGGCACTTTCTGTGTAGGCATGGGTAGTGCAGCCTATGATGGTGCTGTAGTCTAATATGTTTTATTTATTTATTTATTTATTTTATTTTCTGACTCCTTTCGAGGTCAGTTGTGTTTTTCAGCTCTCTCCAGAGCTGAAAAACAGCTCTCTCCAGAGCTGAAAAACAGAGCTGGATTTATGATTCTTGGATTCCTCCTTATTGGATTTGGGGGATTTCTGATGTATCAGCAACTTCAGCGACTGCTGGTGGTTAATTCGGCCTTGATGAGGCTACCGGCAGCATATGACACGATCACTAAGGTGGTGAATGAACAGAACATTAACCTGGACAAGCTGGTTGGAAGGGGCGAGATGGGATAACATCTGGATGTGAAGACGCGAAAACAAGCTCTCTAATTTGGAAAATTGGACCCTGGAGCCAGTGATGAAAAGACTTGCTGAAGGAAAAAGTGTTTTCAGCTTGTTCTCAAAACAAATTGTGTATTTAAATCAGACTTTCCACTATCTAAATTCTCCCCTGCGTTGTTATGGTGAAATCTCACAGACCTACTCCCCCTGCCCCCCCCTGCAAGACATCTGTGGAGGCGTCAAGCTGGCTGTGAAAGTGATAAAGACTTTCCATCAAGGACACTTGCCTGCCGGAGGGACGGCACTCATGGACATACAGAATTCCACACAACATGTACACACTACTGACTTACATTTATCTCATGGACTTACACACGACAAATCTCAAATGTTTTCCTTCTGCTATTATGTGTCTCGTTATTTCTGCCTTTTTGTGCAATGAGGTTTTTTGTGTAGGATTTCTCATACTGTATCGTGAGAGGTTAGGGTATGATAAATTCTTCTCTTTTTTTCTCCCTCCATGTAGCGGCCAAAGTGGACTTTTAGTTTAAATAAATAGAAATCGCTTAAAAATGCTTAAAAAGATAGATAATAATTTAATTAGAATTTCTAATTTCGTGGATAGATATATTTTCATGATTAAAATGATAAATATTACATCTACAAAGTTAAAAGAATAAGAATTCATGTTTGTAAGGTTACTTGGATTTTGAATTAAAAACGTGTACTGTCGCTTTAAGGACTGACGAGCCAGCTTCCATAGCTCTCGCGCTTTTATTAGCAGAACACAAGGAACCGTGGAAGCGAACAGTCTTCTTACCTGTTGCTCTTTAACTTTACGACAGACTTTAAACCCTTTTTATTTTGATTATAGGATAGTTTTGTTAGTTCATGTACGTTTTGTAAGCTCAAAGAAGAAAACACTAAACTTCAGGTTTCATTTCAAGACGTTGTGGAGTGAATTTATTTCAATTACATGGACATTGACAGTGGAAACAGTAACTTTGGTTCGGAGAATATCAGCGTAAGAAATAGCACTTTCCTCGTGGTCTCACCAAGATCAAACCTCTACACTCCACTTCCCCCATGTTTTTAATCTTCCTTCAACAGATTTCAAGGGCAGCGCCCTGTGGGCAAAATGTCCGGGGCAGCCTAACGGCTGCGCTGATGTAGCAGCGGCCGACTAGCTGCATTCCTTGGCAACACAAGGCCTTAGTCAATCGTTCCCCCAAAATGTTTGTTAAGTGTATGTGATGGACGGTTGTACTGGAACTGAATTTTCGACTGCAATGCAAGTTGTAGTTGACAATAAAATTGATTGATTGATTGATTTTACTAGCTCAAACCTACTGGATAGAGATACATAACATTCCTTACACCTCCACATCTCACCTAATGTAGTTTTCTGTTTTTTTGTGGTGGGGCAGCAGAGAGGCCTCTTTTGCAGTGGGGCAGCACCAGCAAACAGGACTCTTTTGCAGTGGGGCGGCAGCAGCAAACAGGACTCTTTTGCAGTAGGGCGACAGCAGCAAACAGGACTCTTGCATTGGGGCGGCAGTCAGGAATTTCTTGTCAGAAACTGAGGTGAAAAATGAGAGAACAATCAAGGAATGCTCATGAACCTAACACACCAGGATATAAATGAGTGGAACAAACATAATAGAAAATGCTTGATATTTAGAAATAGTTACGTCCAATATCACATAGAGATCATTTTCACTATACATATTGCTAAGAATAGCATATGTTAGGCAGAAAAAACATGCAAAACTTTCTAAAGTTTTGTGTAGTGCATGCATGATGTCTTAAATAAACCAAAACTGTGGCGCCTGAAGCCAAGTTTGAACAAATAAACAGCTGAAACGACCACAGAACGACAATGGGCTTGGCTTGTGCATTACCTACTAATGGGCCAGAGGACTGGAATTGAGCAAACCACACATGACACAGACTGGGAGTGGAGAACAGCCGGTTTACTATGAGTCCAATTTACTTTATTAATGATTTTGCTTGTGCGCTGGGATTGTCGAAAGTAATTTAATTTACATTTACGCATATCAAATGCTTCTTAGAGGCTGGCTGCTGTGGTGCCAAGAAACTATTTTTTTAAATAAATTATGTGATGCACAAATGCCTCATAAAGCCGTTTTATTTGGCTGTTGATAAAAGTCTGCGAGAACACATTAAGCAAAGGGGCATACACTGTGCGAGTTTTTGCCCTTTTCGGGCTGATTCTTCATTCGTACAAGAATTATTTGGATTGGGTCGAGTTTCAGCTTGATCATACGTCCTGCGTTGTGTAGTATACAGGGGTAAAGAGGGGCGATTCGCCTCTCACGACCACCTCCTGATCAGGAATCGGACTGTCGGTTGAAAATCAAACATGTTTGAAATTCAGTCGGCCCTTGTGAAAGCGTCCTGCTGTTGAAGCGGAGTTACGACCGTCTACGAGCCGATTTCCCCCGACCTTGCGCACGCGCAAACAAGTAGTTTCATCTTCCTCTTCTCAAACCAAAACATAAGAGCAGAGAGAAGGATGACGGTGGTACGTGTGACATGGAGTCAAACTACGGAGGAGCAACTCTTAGAATTTCCAAAGCAGCATGTTTTGTTCTAGTAAGCCTTATACTTAACAGTGAGCATCGACACTTCCGCCTTTTTCTTCAACAGAAATTCTTATCGTAGTGAGAAGGTGTGGTTGATCTTGTTGCTAAGTGTGATGCTTTCTTCATAAAATCAACACAGAAGGTCATGTACATCTGTGGACAGAATGATAACAATAGTTCATTAACTTAATGTTCAGTATGGGATAGTATCCAACACTTACCAGGCCAAGGAGGATCACTTCTCACAATGCCACTTAGATGATATATTTACAAATTGTCAGGGTCCAGCTGGCAGCGCTTGACTGGCTGCTGCAAGCCTTTTTTTCCTCTCTCCCTTTTCCTGCTCAGGTGGCCTCAGTTTACAGGGGGGCGTGGTGTCTCGAGTCCTCAAGTGTGTGTTTTTTCAGGCATTAGACGGTCACCTCAAGTATGAGCTAACCCGCCTTGAGGAGCCAGGGTCCCTGGTCAATCTCATCTCCCTGGCGACCTGGTTGGACAACCGGATTAGAGGTAGAAAATGGTCGGGCTCAGGGGCTTCCTTACCCGAACCTGCTCCAAGTCGCGCCACGGCTGCTGCCTTGTTGTTCCCCGAATAAGCTTGTAAAAGCAGAAAAATGTGAATTCCACCAACCTTTCTGTCCCTTTCTTTGGACTATTCCTCGAGGGTGGGAAGATCCGCTCGGACCCGGCAAAAATAAAAGCAGTCCTTGACTGGCCCGAACCCGACTCCCTAAGGCAGCTCCAGCATTTCCTGGGTTTCGCCAACTTCTATCGCCGTTTTATCCGAAACTACAGCCTGGTCAAAGCCCCCCTGCATGCACTCACATCCGCCAAGTCCACGTTCGCCTGGAACCCTGAGGCTGACGCTGCCTTTTGTGAGCTTAAACAGAGGTTCTCCCAAGCTCCCATCTTGGTCCACCCAGATCCGCTCAAACAGTTCACCCTTGAAACATCCGGGAGTACATCCTAGCCTGCTCTACGTGCGGCAAAAATAAGCCCTCCAACCGGCCATCTGCGGGCCTCCTCCAACCTCTTCCCACGCCCGGGCACCCCTGGTCCAACATCGCCCTGGACTTTGTCACTGGATTACACCCCTCCCAGGGCATGACTACCATCCTCTCCATAATTGATCATTTCTCCAAATCTTGTCACCTGGAACCCCTCCGTAAACTCCCATCAGCCCTTCAGACCACTCAACTCCTGACCAAACACATGTTTCACCTCCATGGAATTCCCCAGGACATCCTTTCAGACCGCGGTCCCCAAGTTCGTCTCCCGCGTCTGGAGGGAATTTGCCACCACCCTCGGCACCCGATATTCCCTCACCTCGGGTTACCACGCTCAGTCCAATGGACAAACTGAGAGGTTAAACCTAGAGCTAGAGTCTGCCCTATGTTACCCTAGCTCCACAAGGCCTGCTGATTGGTGCAAGTACCTGCCCTGGGTGGAATATGCCCACAATGCCCACACCTCCACCGCCACTGGCCTCTCTCCTTTTAAGATAACCCTTGGCTATCAGCCTCTCCTACTCCCAATGGAGGAGAAGCACATCACTGCCCCCTCCGTTACACACCACATCAACCACTGCAAGCGGGTCTGGGCTCGAACCACCTTACCTTCCATGTGTCAGGTCAAACCTCAGGTTTGACCTGAGACACAATTTGTTGGACGGCCCCTGCCGTCCAACAAATTGTGGCCTTCCTTCGACGTGGTCGTGGCTGGCAGTACCTTGTTGACTGGGTGGGCTGCGGTCCAGAGGATCGGATCTGGGTGCCCGGCTCCTCCATCACCGATTCCTCCCTCATTGACTCCTTCCTCTCCTCTCAGCCCTCCACGTCCTCGGTGAGGGGGGGGGGGGGGGGTCAGGGTAAGGCTGGCAGCGCCTGGCTGGCTGCTGTGAGCCTTTCTTTTTCCTCTCCCTTTTCTCTCTCAGGTGGCTTCAGTTGACAGGGGGGGCGTGGTGCACAGCTCTTTCGCATCTCACAGGGCGGTGTTGGAGCATTTAAGCGGAGGACGGCCAGCTGATTGACACCAGAGTGTTCAGTAGGCCACTGTCTCCTGACAGCTTCTCGTTTTCCAGCGTAATCTTTGTCTCCTGTCGTTAACAGGTTGCTTCATGCCTTGGATCCCATTCCATGCGCTCACCTGTTCTTTGACATTCCAAGTCTAGCCTTCTGGTTACCTTCGTTCTGGATACTGCTCCAGATGCTCCTTCGCGCTCAAGTTCCACCCCGAGGCTTCCTTGAAGTTACCAGGTCGGGCTAAGGACCCCACCGGATCTCCCCGATCCCTTCAGTCGGCAGCCAGGCCGCTCAGTCTCCAACTGCCCCAAGGGTTTGCTCCACTTCCACCGGCCCGCTCTCCAGCCACTCCGTAAACTGCTCCGCCAGCTCTCTGCAGCCTCATCGGCTGCACCCATTCACTGGACCCACTCTCCCCCACCTCCCCGGTGGCTTTTATCCCCTTTGAGTGGTAAGTGTTGCTGCACATCGTTGGTCTCGCGCCGAAGCCGGCGTCTAACCTCTCGCCCTTTTCTGCCCGCAGTAAATCCGTGTGCTCAGGCTTCCGCATCCAGTGAGGAGGTTTGGTAAACCTTTCATTGGCCCCATTTGCCTTCCTCTCACTCTCCTCTAAATAAACTGTGCAAAACCTGCTCTTGATCTGTTTGTTCTCTGCATGTGGGCGAAAGCCATTAAAACCATGACACTAATATTCTTGAAAATAATACAGAGTGGACTACTATATAGACATCAGTGACCACAAGTCTCTATTAATGTATATTACTGTAATTATAACAAGAAAAAGGACACCAAAAATTCCAAATATGAGTGAAAACAGAACAAACCATGACTGCAATAAAAACATACTCAATGATACAGGACTGGAATGTAGTTTATAAAGAGAAAGATGTTGATAAAGCATATGAGGAATTTCTAATAATATTCAATGAATTATATAATAAAAATTGTTATATAAAATATACAGTATTATAGATAAATATACAAATAGTCTGTGGGTCACCAGGGAGCTACAGAATGCCTGCAAAAAGATAAATATATTATATAGACAATTATTATGTATTTTGTTATTGAGTGTTATGCCACAAACCTGTTTGATTATGGATATTATTATTATTAATTATAATTTGCTATTATAATTTAATAATAGATCATTCAAACCAAAATGGTAGCTATAACAAATTGAATTCAAATGGTTATGATCCAATCGCTATGAGCCTGTAATGATTAACACTAACAATGCATTTATTAATTAGCAGTTATGAACTTGGTTGAACCGGTTGTTGACCGATTAGACTTATCTAGCAAATGTTGACAACTCAAATTAAAATTGCAATTGGGGTTTTAAGCCTTACTTCTTTAGCACAAACCAATGAAAATGTCTCAGTTTATTCAGTTGTTAACTCAAAAAGGAGGCACTTTTTGCTCTTAGAGACCATTCAACCACATGGACTAAAGAAGGAAAGATGAAGAAAAGGGGGAAAAGGAAAGTTAGCTGTAGGCGCAGCCAGTCATCAACCAAAACCAAACACAGCAGAATCACTTAATTACAGGCACAAATATCAGAAATATTTAGCATAGTTGAACAAACTCCTTTGCGGAGTGATTAAGCATTAATTAATTGCTAAAAGGTTCTGCCCAGGCACAAATATCACCTTATGGGTGAAAAAGAGAAATAAAAATTAAAGTCCTTTTTTTACCTGATGTTGCCTCTTTGAGGATGTCCGGCTCATCTGTGGTTCCAGCGGAGACTTCGGGCAGTGCAGGTCCATCAGGGGCAACAAGATAAAAAAGGAAAAACCATAAAGTCTCTGGCGCTCTCCGACGCTTTGTTTGGCCAAAACAACGAGCGGCGCTTGTGACGATCGCTGGAAGATAGTGGCTTCCAGTAGGATCGAAAATGAATTTATATATTTTAAGTTGGTGACGTCCTGCGTAGAAATACAGGGAGTGGGTTAGTTCGGCGCACTCTCGGACCAGTGAGGAATTGAACCACGTGCCACGTGGGGGAAAACCCAACGGGAGAACAGCTGTCTGTGTGTTTTCTCAATTTGGCTGTTCGCCAGGAAAGAAGACAGAGTATTGTCCTTCTTTGCCTTTTATGTCATTTCCATGGCAACGAGATAAGGTGTTCTGTGGGATGCTCCCATAGACCGTGTTACATAGGGTGACCATATTTTCATTTGGGAAAACCAGGACACCTTGGAGCGGGGGGGGGGATCTCTGTTCCCATGCATAGAGATGTCTGTGGCATGTACTCACTTAACATAGGCCTACGTAATCCTACAATAACATGATATTTACAGTTGGTTTATTAAAAATGCTTTTCAGTAAAAGTCAACAGCAATAACTCCAATAACAAATGATAATTTTATTCAAAATGTATTTATTAAAAAATGCTTATGCTTGTTTTAAGTGCAGTTGATGTTGAAGGAATTAGGAAAGTTGTAAGAAAATGTAACATCAAATCCTCTGCAGAGTCAAATGATATAGACATGACAACAACAATGACAGTAATTGAAGGAGTTTTGAAACTTCTCACCCACATCTGTAATTTATATTTTCAATCACATACATTTCCAGACAAAATAAAAATTGTAAAAGTGATACCATTGTTTAAAGCTGGAGATAGACACCATTTCACAAACCACAGGTGTAATGGTTACTGCTGGTGAACCCGTTATTCAGCCGGACACAGAGTTACATAGTATTAAAAGGTTTATTGAGAGGATGAATAATGGCAAGTGAGGCAGGTGGCGTCTCCGGACGCAGAGGCAAGATGTGGAGGGAAGCAACCTCACAGGGAGTAGCAGCCAGAGGTGAGTGCAGTGGAAGGTGTGGCTGGGTTGTGGGAAGCCCGGTGTGGAGCTGGAACCTGGAGACAGAGAGCAAAGGTGAGGTAATCGTAGAAAATCTGAAGTGGAGAAGGTATGTTTCACAAGAAGTAACACTGGCCGATGTACCAACAAAGCGGTGACCATCTGGCAGCGAGCACACAGGAGGCGAGGCTCTAAATACTGCTCCAGATGAAGATTGGTCACAGGTGTGTGCAGCCAGCTCCTCTCTAAGCCACATCTATCGAAGACAGAGAGCACACCCAAACCACACCCACACAGTCTCACACACCAATCAATCAATCAATCAATCAATCAATTTTATTAGTCAACTGCAATTTGCATTACAATCGAAAATTCAGTTCCAGTACAACCGTCCATTACATACACTTAAACATTTTGGGGGAACGATTGACTGAGGCCTTGGGTTGCCAGGAACGCAGCCAGTCGGCCGCTGCTACATGAGCGCAAGCCATTAGGTGGGTCCCTCCAAACTGCCCCAGACCCCGCTTTATGCGGGGTCCCCAGGCGCTGCCCTTGAATCTGTTGAAGAAAGATGAACACTGGGGGAGTGGAGGGAGATAAAAAAGACAGGTGCTGCACAATTTGTGTTTCCACACAAAATGTGCAGCATCCGACAAAAAACCTCATTTGCACGAAAAGCATTTGTGCGATGTCGCCATAACAATTTGTGCTCATTTGTGCGATGTCGCCATAACAACTCAGGGAGAATTTGATAGTGGGGAGTCCGATTTGAAAAAACAGAATTTGTTATGAGAACAAGCTGACACCAACTTTTCTGTCAGCTTTAGAGTCTTTTCGCCGCTGCCTCCAGGATCCAATATTCCAATAATCCAATCGATGGGCTAGTAACGTTTACACTTCCAGGTTTTATCCCATCTCACCTCTGTACCACAACCACGGTCAGCTTATCAAGCCGTCCGTTTTGTTCATTCAACGACCTCGTGATCGCGTCGACTGCCACTGGCAGTCTCATCAAGGCCATATTGACCACCAGCAGCTTTTGAAGGTGTTGATACATTAAATATCCTCCGAGGCCAAAAAAGAGGAATCCAAGTATTGTAAATCCACATGACCAATCGTGAACCACATGATCAATGGAATGAAATTAACTGATTAGACTTAGAAATGTGTATCTTCATGGTGAAACTTAAATTACAAGTTGTCACACACCATCAAAATGTTTGAATGTTCCTTATTTGCATCATCATTTTGATTTGCTTATTGTTATGTTTACTTGCCATACTGGTCATTTTGCTACTTCATCTATTTGATATTAATGTGCACCGCCCTGCCCACATTTTACTGTGATTGGCTGCTTGTATAAAACAGTTGTATTTGGCAAAACAACCAGCATAAATGGAGAGAAAAGGGCAGAGAAAACCAAATTGGACAGAGAAGCAGAGTCTCTGCTTTGTGAATAACCGAAGTAAAATTCTAAGAAAAATCTAAGTTTTTCCTCAAATGACATCGCTAAGAGCTACTTTTTGTCTTTGTGAATTCGGGCACTGATGTTTAGTTTGTGGTACTTTTTTGAATACTATAAAAATGAGAGTGAACATCACGGTCAGATCTGAAGAGCTTTAAATTTAAACAAATAAAACATAGCAATCTTATGATTCTTCTGTGTTTGAGTTTCTGGATTTCCTCATATCTGTTTTCTTTATTTCTCTGTTGCTGTCCTTTTAGTTCATCCCTCGTGTTTTAGTCTGTTGGTTTATTCATGTGTTCTTTTTAATTTAGATATCTGTAAGAACTCTGAGTTTCTTCTTTCTCCCCTGTCTACACCCCCTTATCTGCACCGATAAGGGGGTCTAGACAATGGATGCGTAGGTGATTTTGAAGTAGTCATGGGTGGAACAGTTCAAGGAACAACTGGTGGAATAAACAGGCAGTGGAAACAGCAGGGTCATGGCAGGTGATCAGAACCGAGCAGAACAATGGAAGAAACAATAAGAGAACAATGAGAATACAGGGGCAGGGGCTGGAAGAATGCCAAGCAAACCAGAAAAGCAAATCAGATGAGATGAAGAGCAACTGAAGCAGAGTAAAGATGGGGCAGCTGAAGAAGGGGGGGCTAGTTAACCAGAACAAAGCTGAAGAGAAACGACCCAAACATCTCCAATTACACTGGAAAATGTTGTAAGATATGTTCCCAATCCCTTGTTTCAAAAATAATTTTTTGAGGCAACATCTTTTTTTGTAAAGTATCTTTAGACAACTTGTCAATATAAAACACTGAACTGAACAGTGTTTCTTTGAAGTGCTGCAGGACTTAATGCATCTTATACTTCTTTTTCACAGTTGGTAAAGGAACTACGGGGGATTTACTGCCACTTACTGGGTTGGAGTGTGTGTTTTAGTGTTACCAGAGGTCCATAAATGATGTTTTTAACTCATTATTTTATCTGTAGTGGTTAATTTGAAATCATTGCATTGAATGAGCCCTAGTCTAAACTTGCTTGAATCTGGACAAATCCTAAAAACAGGTGGAGCAAGAAAGAAAATTTAACACAGAAAATTAACAATTACTGCAACTAAGCAGCAAACTAACCATATTATCTCTAAAATAATGTTCTACAAGAATGTCATTTTTAATAGTTTTGAGAAACAAGTGTTATTTCTTTTACTGTAATAAAAGGGTTTTCATGAGTTCTGATCATATTTGAATCAACACAGTGGCCCATTACCAGAGACAACAGCTGCTTTCATCCACTACCAGAAAACTTTGTCCCACCAATGACACCAACTTTGACCTCCAGTCAGTAACTGATAATTCCAGGACAAAGCCAGAAGCTGTCTTATCCAGCCTTGTTAAACATTTAGCCCCCCATCACTTCATTCCAAGGGAAGTGTCTGCAAACACCACTGCACCCACACCTTCCACCCTTTCAGTAAAAACTATTTCCACTAATTGTTGTTGTTGTGATATCAGTGGGGCAAGTTTGGCAGTGCTAGTCCTTTTCCAGGAAGACCAAAAGAAACAACAATGAAGTATGATAGTAGTGTCCATGTCCATTAATACTTCAGTGAAATCTCTACACTTAGGCCACTGTGTATGCAGAGGATAACCCCTGAGCTTGGACTTAATCTGCTTGCACTCCAAAAAGGTACATTTCTCATCTTCCCATCATCCCAAAGGGAAAGAATATGGATGAAGACGAAACACTGAAGGATAAACATGAGTTAAGTGTGAAGTTGAAGGGTTAGGTGTCACCAGAGAAGTGGATGGACAGATTAGGTGGCGAGAGGAGACTCTTGGCAGAGCTGAATGATAGTCCTGTGCCTGTGTGTATGATTAGCATATATACTAAACACTTCAATTCTATCAGCTAACACTGAAAGGCTGAGATAACTAATACAGGACAAGAACATCGGCGCTAATCTAACCATGCCACTTTATGTCTTCAATTTCTTGCTGTTGCCCTTCCTGTTCTTCTGTTTATATCTATTCACCCTTTATTTCCAGCTGCTTTAAAAGTTTGCTTGCTGTCCTATTTCCGAGTATATTTACCCTGCTTTTACTTCTGTTTTATTTGAAATAAGCTAAAGAAATGGTACTAAATTGTGTCTTTGTGGCAAGCTCCTTTTAACAAAGGGAATAAAGATCCATCTTAAAACTGGATTTTTAAGTTGTATCTGAGTTGTAAACAGAAGTCTGGTTTATCCCTAAGTCCTATTTTCTCTCCTGTATCACATATTAAATCACTGTGAGAATGTGAAACATTCATGGCAACTTAAGGTTATTTAAGCAGATAAGGTACTTAGTTTGAAAGGGGAGTACCTAGAGACTGCTCGGTTTTTGAGTGTGTGTCCAAATGTTTGTGGACAAGCACTCATGACTTTCAAGTTGCAAGGACACACGTTTTCAAACAGAAATTGTCAAAATACCAGCGGAAACATGTAAAAAGCAGGAGAGAAAGTTTAGTTTGATTGCTTTAATGGCAGTAAAGATTTTTTTTCCATTGAAAACTGACAAGGTTACTAATCATTTTAAACTTGCCATTATTTTTAATGAACCTAAAAAATGACAGTCTTTTACATAGTTTTATTATCTTGTAAGAGAAACAAACTTTTAGTTGTATGAAAATAATGTTTAATTTGCGAGGTGTAAATAAATATAAATTCAAATCTCATGTCTAACCAAACTAAACTGATTGATAAGTTGTCAAATGCCAAGTCTACTCATAGTTTCTGTTGTTACTGGCAGTAAGAAACAAACAGGACGTTACTGCCTATTCCATTCTGTCACTTCTAACTTTGTCCTCTGACTGTCGTACATGTAAGTATATCCAAATGAATCATTAGTTATGAATTGGGTCAAGGAAGATATTGTAAGCTAACATGTTTAAAAAAGTAGAGAGAGACAAAATAATCCAATTAATAGAAATGTCATAATCAGTTCATTTCTGTTAATCACTTTTATCAACTACCAATGTTTAACACAATAAGAAAAGCTTTACAATCTAAGTAAACATTAGTGGTATATGAATTAATGAGTGGATGTACATGTGAACCTAAATAGTCCTCATATTCCCACAATGGGGAAATTTAGGAGTAGCATCAACAAAGTGAAAGGCAAATGGAGCTTCCAGATAAGCACAACTGTAAATAATAAAGAAACAAATAAGCATTAGAAACTGTACAGTAATGGCTGACTCGCACTCACTATACATATTCTATACTCTTAGGTCCAGGTACCAGCATCCGAGAAGCAATGTTCCCCCTAATTTTCATGTGTATGAGCAGACACACAAACTTAGTAAGGTATACCTGCAGCGCTGTATTGGCGTTCCAACTGTGTGGTCGTTGCTACTGTGGGCGTTCCGACTGTGTGGGCGTTCCTACTGTGTGGGCGTCCCTAATATGCATCGTTACTGGATGTGACGTAGAAACATGGACGTGATGTCACCCCCATTATTTTGTTTTAGTTTTATTTCCATTATTTTTATTTTTTACTGAACAAAGCATACATTGCAAAATCTTGCAGAGGTACACAAAAACTGGAAAACTGCAATAACGAAGGAAAGAACACAATAGTAACGGATTACAGTAGGGTGACCACGCGTCCAGCGTAAGGCTGGTGACCAGTGTTCCCTCTAAGCTGCGCTTGTGCGCAATCGTGCTCGGCATCTGGGTTCAGCGCGCACAGCAAAGCTATGTTGCGCAGAAAATTAAATCCAAGCTGAACTGTAAACAAAATTTTGCCATTTTGCAACTCTGGTGAGATGGTGTTCCACGGCCCGCTCTGTAAGCACCAGGTGCTGATCGGAGCGCGCCACTGATTTATGGGTGGGGCAGACACCTTTATAGTTGGTCAGGTTGCGCTGTGCATCTTTGTTCTGGTCTCCGTTAAAGAAAAAATTACCAAGCTACGCTGATTAGAAAGCTGCTACTCTGAGTAGTTCTTCCTCCCTCTGCCATACTCGGGTTTTCAGTTTCAGAAAAGGTGATATCAGTCAGGTAACTAAACTCAGTGTTCAACCAACCATGACTTCAACGCGAGCACGAGCATGAAAAAAGCCCTGATCAATAGAACGCAGATAACGCGCTTCACCATGGGAACGACAGGAAATAAGGCTGAAAGTGTGCATTTCCCGCGAGTGGAATTATAGATTTTTAATGAAAGCATATGGAGAATATTTAACCATAAGAAATAATGCTGTTGCTGCTGAAAAAGCGAGTTGGTTTGTGTGGTTAAGTTCTACGTTTTCCTATGTTTCAACATACTCAACTAAATCATTATTTGGCTATATTCAACATATGCAATTAATGTTGGGATGGTGTGAGTTATTGAATAACTGATATGTTCATCTTTTTGGAAGCATTGGTCACCCATCCTTCTAAAAATGAGTTGACATCAATTGTCTTGTAAGTGTTTAATTTGTGCCAACCTCACTTTATATTGTTCAAATAGGCTATATGTATATTTCCAGCTGAAGTAAAGGTGGTGTTATTTAAGTGAAGAAATGTGCAGTAGCCCTAACTGTGTTGGGGGAAAATAGTTGAATGGAAACTAAAATATATGAATAGAAAAGTAGAAATGGAAGTGCCAAAATTTGACACAGAATAAATTATTGCTTTCATTCTATAAAGTTCTGTTTTTAATCTTGTGGGTCTGTGCCTATGGAACAACTTTAAACTACAACTGAATGCAACAGTAACATTTCTGACAGTGCAACATACAGTTGCCTCTGAAAGATTTTCTGCATCTCCTATGTTATTAAAAAGCTGCCGTTGGTATATAAAAAAAGGAGCAGCACAAAAAATTGTTCAGAACTGAGAGCGTTCCCTCGTTGTGTTAGAAAAGAGATGTGTGGGTAAGAATATTGAAATAAATCATCTGACGACCCCAAAGTGCTTTGCATTGGTCAATCATTCACCCATTCACACCCTGACGGTGGTGAGCTATGTTAATAGCCACAGCTGCCCCGGAGCAGACTGACAGAAGAGAGGCTGCACAACACCACATGCTTGAGCTAAATCTCACTGCAGAAAATGTAAATAATTTAATGGAAATAAGAGTGGAACGCTGAAAGATGTACACATCTCTCAGTTCTTTCTTAGTAGGACCCCTACTCTGAAATAGAAATAAGCTTTACAGCTACACAGCTGTTTAAATAAAAATCCAAGAATTTTGTCTTTTTCACGTAATCGGGCTTTTATCTAAACTAAATAACCTAATAGAAATTATTGCTGTAACTTGATTCTTTTATGAAACCATGTAGCTTGATATAAACTCAAGTTTTGGACAGGCATAATGTACCCTCAGTGTACTCGTTTGATGTTGCTCACGGGGGTCAAGTGAATGCTCAGGGAGTTTGTATGTTTGCTCAGACACATGACAAATTATGGGTAACATTGCCAGTGACAGTCTGGATTTTAAATGCCCCAGATGCATATTTGTCCTTTTTGAGACACCAGGCTTGGGAGCTGATTTTTTTTTTCAACTTTGCAGGGTTGCCTTCACCACAATGTCCAATACTGTATTCGCACTGTTCTTGTTTTACCTAGGGATTACATGTAATTAATTAGCTGCGCTGCAGCTGCGTGACAGAAGCAGAGCTGTCAACTCTGCGTCTGGGCTTGCTTTTTTTCTAAAGTCGCTGGTAAATTTCGTGGGTTGCGTTTTTTTAGCTTGATTTTTGAACGTGCAGTCGCATATTTTGGCTGCTTCTCCAATATAAACTCTTATCCTGACAGGACAGGATCCTGTCTATCGCATTGTACAATAAGAGTCCTCACTCTGTCGCTTTTTCCTGACAGCACTAGCCAGTTAATATATGTCTGCATACGGCGCCGTAATTATTACAAATGCCATGTGGTCCCTAGGTAAAACTAATACTGTGCGAATAGGGCAACAATGTGTTGAATAAACACGAATACTGTAAAGCAACACTTTTTGCTATTCAGCTGCACAAATATCACATTTAAAACAATCATAGTTGTACTATACATCGTAATGATTTATTGATATGCTACATAATATCCTCCTCTTTGGTGATATTGAAATGGTCACCCTAGATTACAGTGACAAGAACAATAAGGAACTTAAAAGAGATTGGAGCACGTAACTAAAATAAAAGATATTTAGACGTGTTTGTGGATATTTTTATTTATTTTTTGCAGATGCAGATTTAACAAGTTTCAGTCAGAAGTAATACAATTTGAAATTATTAAAGAAAAGATCAAAACAAGAGGGAGAGTCTTTCCACTTAAAGATTTCATGCATTATTTGCTACTACTTAGACATATTTAGTTACTTTAATGCAATTGTTTCATGTCCTACCCTGCTAATTATTACAAGCTACATGGCTTACTAAAATAATTAAGTTACAGCAATCATTTATTTTAGATTACTTAGTTTAGATAAAACTGATTTAGCCTGATTACATGAAAAAGAAAAAAATATATATTTTAAAGAGCTGTATAGGATGTTTTATTTCAGAGTAGGGGTTTCTGCTAAGGAAGAACTGATTGACATGTACATCTTTCAGAGTTCCAATTTTATTACCGTAAACTATTGAAATTTTCTGCTATGAGATTTACCACAAGCATGTGGTACTGTACTGTGTACCTTACTTCTGTCAATCTTCTCCAGGCAGCTGTGCTACTAACATAGCTCACCACCGTAAGGGTGTGAATGTGTGCATGACTGACCAGTGTAAAGCACTTTGGGGTCATCAGATGATTTATTTCCATATTCTCAGCCACACATCGCTTTTCTAACACAAGGGAACGATCTCAGTTCTGAACAATTTCTTTGTGCTGTTCTTCGATTTGATGCCAATGGCAACTTTTTAATAACGTAGGAGACAGAAAATCCTTCAGAGGCAGCTGTATGTCACACTGTCAGGAATGTGTTGTGCAAGTATACAGTGTTTAAAGTTGTTTAATGTTTACCAAATAACACTCTGTCTGTTAGGTATTGTCTGGTGGATATCAGCTGTAGAGATGATATCAGGACAATAGTTGAAGGGGATGATTCAAGCACTTATAACAGCAAACTGCACACACATAGAATAAGGAGAATTATTGAACTTGAAGAGCTAACTCCTCTTCAAGTTCAATAATTAATTAACAAAAATAAAATGAACATCCAGAGAACATCACTATATAATGCTGTTTATCTGAATTAACACTATATTTCAATCAACAAATCCTCTTTACTAGGCTAGTTACTTGATTAAACTTTTAAGCAAAATTAAGATAAAAAGAAGCTAAGCTAAAGAACTATGTACATGCAAAGACACAAAAGACAAAACAAAGGGGTTAATCACCATCTGAAAAATTCAGTGAATCCTGGTTCACTGCAGATCTGAGATAAATAATTAAAGTTCAATTTAAAGAACATGGAATGAAGTTAAATTAGCTTACCTAATTTAGAACATTTGGCACGTGTTTCAACCCATTCACAATGCAAATCCTGAGTTAAACAAAACATTATTTGCTGAAATAACATTTTATCTGAGTTAAAAAACCAAAGTTCTGTCATGGTTTTCAGATGTTTTGCCCACATGGAGATATGAATGGGGAGATCAAACACAGTTTTAAGATGTTTATTTAAGAAAAAGTGCAGACAACAAGGACGAGGCTGCAAGTAGCCTAAGCAAGGACTGAACGTTGAAGCGGGAGACACTGCAAAGAGAGAGGAGAGAAATGACTAAAGGGCTTGAAACAGGAAATATGCCAGAAGGTACGCTGCTTACCATTAACTGGGCAGACCTAACCGGGGGAAGGAGTACCGAGGGAACTCTGTGAGCCTACCCTAGGTAGTGTTGGTGGCTAGTGGCTGGAGGGCGGCAGATGGAGCTGGCGAGGGATCCGGAGCGAGCCTCAACTGGCTGGAGCGACAGACGGTTTCACCAGAGTTCAGAGAGTTCAGAGAGCACCAGTGGAATCCAGGAGGGGAACCTCAGGCCCGACTTGGTAACGCCAAGGGAGTATGAGGTGGAGAGCCAGAGCAGAATCTGAGCGAGGAAATTCCACTGGTCTGATCCTTTGGACAGGACTTTGAGACAGGTGAGTGCATCCAACCACCAAAACCATAACAAACAGGAGAACCAGGATTAGTCAAAGGTAGGACGAAAAAACTCACCAACAGGTTCAAATTGGTGTCAAATGTTTGTACTACGTTTGTGCTGGTTTGAGCAGCAAAAAATTGCGTTAGTGCCGCTATCATTTTAACGATATAAAGAAATGTTTTTAGAGGTCATCAAAGGTCAACCAGCCCCCCCACCTTCTTCAAATCAGACAAAATGGGTGTCAATTAACTCGACTGTGTTTGTGCTGGTTTGTGCAGCAAAAATGTTGTTTGTGCTGCCTTGGCTTTGAAGATATTAATGAAAAGGTAAAGGTCAAAAGGTCAACCAGCCCCCCCACCTTCTTCATATCTGACAAAATTGGTGTCAAACATTTGTGCTACGTTTGTGCTGGTTTGAGCAGCAAAAATTTTCGTTTGTGCCGCTATCATTTTAATGATATAAAGAAATGTTTTTAGAGGTCATCAAAGGTCAACCTGCCCCCCCACCTTCTTCAAATCAGACGAAATTGGTGTCAAACGTTTGTGCTACATTTGTGCTGGTTTGTGCAGAATAAAATTCTGTTTGTGCCGCTATAATTTTAAAGATATAAGACATCCTGCCCCCCCCCCCCACCTTCTTCAAATCAGACAAAATTGGTGTGATACGTTTGTAATAGGTTTGTGCTGGTTTGAGCAGCAAACATTTTCGTTTGTGCAGCTATCATTTTAAAGACATAAAGAAATGTTTTTAGAGTTCATCAGAGGTCAACCACTCCCGTGTCCCTACTCACATTTGCAAAAATAAATAAATTTGGTGTCAACCAACTGTGCTACGTTTGTGCTGGTGTGATCAGCAAAAACTTTCGTTTGTGCCGCTATCATTTTTTTCCAAGATAAAATTAAATTATTTATATTCATAGGTTAGCAACTTTTAATTTATATGAAATTCACAGTTTCAGCATGAACAGATGTTCACTGACCTTTGATGACCTCCACAAACTATTATTCCGTCCGTCCGTTTTCTTCCGCTTATCCGGGGTCGGTCGCGGGGGTAGCAGCTTCAGTAGAGAGGCCCAGACGTCCCTCTCCCCGGCCACTTGGGCCAGCTCCTCCGGGGGAATCCCAAGGCGTTCCCAGGCCAGCCGGGAGACATAGTCCCTCCAGCGTGTCCTTGGTCTTCCCCTGGGCCTCCTCCCGGTGGGACGTGCCTGGAACACCTCACCAGGGAGGCGTCCAGGAGGCATCCTAACCAGATGCCCGAGCCACCTGAACTGGCTCCTCTCGAAGTGGAGGAGCAGCGTCTCTTCTCTGAGTCCTCCCCGGATGACTGAGCTCCTCACCCTATCTCTAAGGGAGAGCCCAGACACACTACGGAGAAAACTTATTTCAGCCGCTTGTATCCGGGATCTCATTCTTTCAGTCACGACCCAAAGTTTGTGACAATAGATGAGGGTAGGAACGTAGATCGACCGGTAAATCGAGAGCTTCGCCTTTTGGCTCAGCTCTCTCTTCACCACAACGGAGCGCACGCTTCACAGCAGACCCCGCACCAATCCGCCTGTTGATCTCCCGCTCCATCTTCCCCTCATTTGTGAACAAGACCCCAAGATACTTGAACTCCTCCACTAGGGGCAGCACATCCTTCCCAACCCGGAGAAGGCACTCTACCCTTATCCGGTTCAAGACCATGGTCTCGGATTTGGAGGCACTGATTTTCATCCTGGCCGCTTCGCACTCGGCTGCAAACCGCTCTAGTGAGAGCTGTAGATCACGCCCTGATGAAGCCAATAGGACCACGTCATCCGCGAATAGCAGAGATGCAATCCTAAGGCCACCAAAACGGATCCCCTCAACACCTTGGCTGCGCCTAGAAATTCTGTCCATAAAAGTTATGAACAGAATCGATGACAAAGGGCACCCTTGGCGGAGTCCAACTCTCACTGGAAACGAGTCCGACTTACTGCAATGCGGACCAGACTCTGACACCGGTCGTACAGAGACCCTTATTAAAGGGCCCGGTACTCCATACTCCCGGAGTACCCCCCACAGGATCCCTCGGAGGACACGATCGAATGCCTTCTCCAGATCCACAAAGCACATGTAGACTGGTTGGGCAAACTGCCATGCCCCCTCCAGAATCCTGCTGAGGGTGAAGAGCTGGACGACAACCACACTGCTCTTCCTGAATCCGAGATTCGACTATCCGACGGACCCTCCTTTCCAGAACCCCTGAATAGACCTTACCAAGGAGGCTATAGAGGAATCACAAACTATTATTAATATCATTAAAATGATAGCAGTAAAAAAAAATTATATATTTTAAAATATGCATTTTAATATATATATGTTAGGGCTGGACAAGTTAACGCGTTAATTTTGCGTTAATTCATTAGACTATTAACGGCGATATTTATTTTATCGCGCATTAACGCATGTTGCTCACATGCTTTCAGTCAGTGTCAGTCAGCACGCGCGCTGACTGCAGCGCGCTGTCACGGCAGCACTCTCCCGCTCCCCCTCCCCTCTCGTACATGGCTCAGCGGCGCCAGCCAATCAGCACGCAGGCTCAGCCTGGCCCGCCCACTCAGCTCTCACACAAACTTAACACACAAACAGCTGAGAGAGACCGCAGCAGCGAAAAAACATGAACTGGGGAAGTAGCACCGTTTGGCTTTATTTTAATACCGTAAATGAAATCAAGCTGTATGTTTTGTAAAAAGCCAGTTAATTTCAGTGGAAACACAACAAATTTATCTAAGCACGTGAAAAAACATGAAAACGTTGAGCCACAGAAACGGAGAGAGGAGACGAAACTTCTGTCATTGCCCCGACAGACGTCTCTGACTGAGGCGTTTCAGTCCTCCATGGAACATCCAGGTAGATCAGTGTTCATCTTCAGCAGCAGTTCATGTTAACTTTCAAAGTAGATATTATCTATCATATGTTACTGGAGCCCACACATAACATGTAATTAAGACCTTGAAAGAACCCAGTACATATATTAAAAAGTGTTATTTAAGATAAGATAACATTAGCTAATCCTTTTTTTTATCCCACGACGGGGACATTTATAGGATTAAAGCAACAGGCAGGTGCACACAACACAGACAAAATTACATAAGGATGGAAATATATAAGAGGTGGATTAGCGAAAAAAACACTATGAACATAACATTATTATTATTATTATTTAATTGTAATAATAAAATATAAATCACAAAACCGGAAAGGTCAACAGTTTCATGATACATCAAGCTTAGGGACTGGCTAATATACAGCAGGTCAAAAAAGGCCATATTTTGGCTGCAGTGCTTGCTGTTCTCTTATGAAGAAAAGATCAACTAGTGCACTAAATTTAATAGATGGGTTGAAAATATCCAGTATAAAATAAGATAAGTGCTACAAATGTTACAACACTTTTTGTTCATATGGCACCAGAACATTAAAATAAAAGTGCTCTTTACACTACTTTTGAATTCATTCTTGGAGTTTGCGCATACAATGCGATTAATCATGATTAATCGGGCAAATTATGCGATTAATCGCGATTAAAAATTGTAATCGTTGCCCAGCCCTAATATATATATATATTTCTGTATAGCAAACATTTTTATTTGTACTGCTATCATTTTCATTAATGATTTTAATAATAGTTTGTTGAGGTCTTCAAAGGTCAGTGAACATCTGTTCATGCTGAAACTGTGAATTTCATATGCTGCACAAACCAGCACAAACATAGCCGAGGTGATTAACACCAATTATGTCTGATTTCATAAAAGTGGGGGGGCTGGTAGACCTTATGACCTTTAACCTTTCATTAATATTGTCATGAGGCAGTTTTTGACCTGCCTGTCTCCCCATGAACTTTTCAGCACTTTCACCTCTCATGCAGCCCAGCTCTAACTCCACCTCCTCGTTAGTTCCACCTTTCGTTCCTAATTGTCACAGACTCAGTACACCTGCCAACACCTCTACTTGAACCTCCCTCAGTCTGCTCTTCCCCACCAGATTGTTTTCATCATTCTCCATCCAAACCTTGTCCAGCTTCGTGCTTCTCACGTCTGCTAGCCAGAGCTTCCCACGCTTGCTATCCAGAGCTTCCTACGTCTGCTAGTCAGAGCCTCCTACGTCTGCTAGTCAGAGCCTCCTACGTCTGCTAATCAGAGCTCCCACGTCTGATAGCCAGAGCTTCCTACGTCTGCCTGCCAGAGTTCCCTTCATCAACACCTAGGCAAGGACTCTGCTGTGCTGCTGGTGCTGCTGCTACTCCAGCACTCCAAGAACTCTCTCTGCCATGTTGCTGGCTATTCCTGGCTCCCAGCGTACTTCTGACTCCACAGCACAGCACCCACAGCCCTCCTGCTCCTGCCAACACCATCCTCCTGCTCCAGTCTGATACAATCTCTCTGGTTTCCTTCTCCACAACTCACCTTTTACAATAAAGCTCTAAAAACAAGGCTCAGTGTGTGGTTGTGTTTGGGTTCATCAAGATAAATTGTGACAAATATTTTTAAAGCTAAGGCAGCACAAACGACATTTTTTGCTGCAAAAACCAGCACAAACAGAGTCAAGTTATTCACACCCATTTCCGGAACCGGAAGTTACCAGAAGCTAAAAAGCATTTTGGCTAGCGGGATTTTAGCCATGATGATTGGAACGGATAACACAAATATCAATATCCCATCAATGTATAAAACTCTTTGTGGAGATAATGTTTGTTATAACCTTTAAAAAAAAACACTCGAATTACATTGGCAATGGTATGTTATCAAAATGCTATGGGGAGCTACTCAGTAGCCCCATGTGTTTTAAAACACAATGTAACCGCATCACAAAACTTTCCAAATAAATCATTTAGCTTTCCCTGTTTGTCCTCTGCTAAACTTGTCGGTGCCTCGTGTGAGTTCAGTTCATTTTGGCCATCCAAGGGAGAGCAGTGGTCCAGGAAACGTTGGTTCTTTCAGCAGCGGGCTAGCGGATCTGCGGCTAGCCGACACGTGGTCAAGGGTAGGCCAGACCCTTACCTGATTAAACTGTATTTTTATATTTCATCATGATTTGCTGCCATGTCCTTTCAATGCCTTTCGTAATCAATGCACCTTCTGCCTGATAATAAATAAACCCTTAGTATCCTACAAACAAAACCACACAAACACAAGTTTAGGCTGTCCTGCAGGATAGGGCAGAGGAAACCAAACGGAGAAGTTCCCTTCCTGACAGTCTGGGATCATCTGCACCGGGCCACCACTTTCTCTCTGCCTTTATTATGAACTTCAAAGAAGGGACAGGGGGTTTATAACATGGGGTTTGGCACACAAAGAGGTGTAGGATTAACATATGCAGCTGGATAGAAGCATTTGTTTTTCCTGTGTGGGGTTAAAAATAATAGAACATTCCTGCAAGCCAGCTCTTTAAACAGACTAAATGCCTGTAACTTAATACTGTCATGATTTTCAGGTGACGAGTCCACATGCAGATACGAACGGGAGGCAATGCACAGTTTTAAGATATTTTATTTGGAAAACAGGCAGGTCTACGGACGGAACTACAGGTGAATCGGCTGGGTCAGAACGTCACGGCTGGAAAGTCTGCAAGAGAGAGTGAGTGAGTACTCTGAAGGAAGAACCCGGAGAATTGCTAGAAGTAGCGCTGCTTACCATTAGGCTGGGCGGACCTAACCGGGAAGAAGTAGCGTCAGGAGATCTCTATGATACTACTCTGCTGGAGATAGGCGGCTAGTGGCTGAGGGCGGCTGATGTAGCTGGCGAGGAATCCTGAGCGAGCCTCATCGGCAACGGTTGACAGATGGATTGACCAGAGTGAACACAGAACCAACAGAACCCGGGAGAGGGGATCTCAGGCCTCGCTGGGTAACTTCCAGGAAGTATGAGGGGAGCGCCAGAGCAAAATCTGAGCAGGCAGGTTCCGCTGGTCTGTTTCTTCGGACGAGACGTCAAGACAGGTGAGTGCATCCAAGCACCAAAATCTGAAGCAACAGAGAGGTTCAAAAATTAATCCAAAAATGAAGAGTAACAAAAAACTCACAAGCTGGTCTCCGAGAGTTGGGACTGAGGCCACGTCGTACCACGACTGGTTAAGGCTCCGGCGTCTTCCATCTGTCAGCGCTCTGCTTAAGACGCCAGAGGAAGCCGCCTGCAACGAGCTGCAGGTGTGGACCACGCCTCCTCAGCCAACTAGACACACCTGAGGAGTAGAGTTAGAGCAGCCAAAACACAGAGAACCCTGACAAATACAAATAAAATGATTACCTTCACATTTCTCTAACACTGTCTTTTGTGTTGAATTAATGAAGTGTGAGAAAACAGCTTTAATTCTCCATCAAATAACTCTCATATCACTCATGCATCGGCTTTTTCAACAATTCCCTGCCACCAACTCGCTTTTCTTTTTCTGCAGCAAAAGCATTGTTTCTTATAGTTTTATATTCTCCATAATCATTAAAGATTTCATATTCCACTTGCAGGAAATGCACACTTCCAGGCTTCTTATTTCCTGCCATTGCCATGGTGAATCATGATGAATCAGAACAAAGACGCACAGCGCAACCTGCCCAACTATAAAGGTGTCTGTCCAACCCATTAATCAGTGGTGCGCTCCAATCAGCACCTGATGCTCACAGAGCGGGACTGTAGAACACCATCTCACCAGAGTTGCGAAATGGTACAGAAAAACTTGGTTTATCATTATTTTGTTTACAGTTCAGCTTGGACTTTATTTACTGTGCAGCATAGATTTGCTGTGCGCACTGAATCCAGATGCAGTGCACAAATGTGCATGAGCGCAGCTTAGAGGGAACACTGCCCAGAAGGATATCCAGCCCCCAGACCTGGGAGTTGAACCGGGGGGTTCAACTCTGCTTATACCCAAAATAAATCATCTTTATATCAATTAGCTTTTTTTTCTTAGGCATTAAGGAGTCTCACTGCTTCTGTGTTTACATGTGTCTGCTTTGTCCTATCAAACTTCCAATTGGTCACTTATACTGAGCCTGGTTCTTCAGGAGATTTCTCTCTGTTGTGAGAGTGGTTCCTTTCCACTGTTGTGCAATCAAGCCCTGAGAAGAAATCAAATAAAATTGTAAGACTCAAATAAATGTGAGACTTTTACAGGAATCATGGAACTGCTGCCACAGTGGAGAGACCTACAAATATGCAGGGTCGGCAAAGTTGAGTATACCCCTGCCTTTAACAAGATCAGAACTTGAACGGATGACTGCCTTGAAACAGGCTGTTTATAATCATTCTAAGCTGTGCTGGAAAAAGACTGACCCGGGAACAAGCCCCACCTCTGCCGCGCAAAGGTGGGGCTCAGATAACCAGCTTTACCTTGGAGTAATTCACTGCGACCAGACGCCCCGTTGCCTCAACCAGAGACAACGGCAGAGGTCCAGCAGAGAAATAAACTAGGTTATAACATACTTTATTTACAAAAGGGTTTTATACATCGACGGGATATTAATGTTTGTGTTTTCCAGTCCGCTCATTATGACCAAATAGAGCTTTAAACGTAATTTTAATTTAGCACCAAATGTCTGCTAGCATAGCAGATAACATTAAGGCAGGGCTCTCAACACTCACACAATGACCGTTTCCCTGACCTCACACACATACATGGCACACATGGAATTTCTCACGCATAAAAACAACAATGGGCCATATGGGCTGTGGCTGATCCATCCACAGCACTAATATTCAGAGCTCAGTCTAAACATTGCCTTCCACAGACCTGTTTGATCTTCTTTCACACCTTGTGGCCATCAGTAATTCCTGCTGCAGTTGGGGTTAACAGAGGAGCAGGAAGAGTGATCAGAGTTACAAATAATTTTGATCTTAACCAGTGGTAAAAAGTATAAGCCAGTACAGACCGGTATTTTGTATGTAGGTGGCAAGGGGGAGTGTGGCTGCCTGATAAAGCCTTCATTCAGAACCAGTTATGGCTTCACGTTGGATCAGAAAACAGATCTGCTAACCAGATGCAGTCTAAAACACCACTTAGTCAGTTTATAAGTTTCTTTTGTATTCATCATTTTGTCTGTAACAAAATGTCCCAATCAAAATCAATAGGAGAGTTAGTTGTGTTTCATGTTATTCTGTTTAATGACACAGAACCAGTGGTCCTGTGGTGGGCGTGCTGCATTGCCTTGTGCTTGGTGTGCATAATTAAACAACATGTAGTTAAGAGGTGGACTTTTAAGGGGTATTTTAAGGGACTTGTAACATCAGGGTGTCATGTTCACAGCTACAGTTGTTATTATTTTACTGTTTCTGACTGCTGTAGTCATTCTCAGCATTCTGGATGGTTCCAACCCAATGCCCTAATTGCAAGCACCTGGTACTGCCCTGATTACTGGCACCTGTGTTTGGCACTATTTAAGCCTGTCTTCTCCTGAGTGCTGGTGCCAGATTCTCGAAGACCACCGTATGAGTAGACCCTCCAGCATTTTTTTACACAGTGTCCTGTCTGGCAATGTGGCAATAAGAATTGTTGTCTTAATGCCTAAAAGAGCCCAATTGATTTTACTTTCACAAGTGGAGCAGTACGGTTTCCACCATAGTGCTCCGCTTGATTTATACTTGTAAATAGTTTTGTTATAATTCATGCAGGGAGTATTTCATGTTATATGTACACCACAATGAGAAAGTATAAGAGGAAAAGAAAAACAAGAAAAGAAGAAAAGGAGAAAAGGTGAAAGAAAGAGGAGATAAAAGGGAAAGAATCATAAAACGTTTTCAGTCTGCTTCATCACCTGCAAAGAGAGATGTAAAAAGAACAGCACAACCAACGGACACAGTATTACAGATACAATAAAGTAACACCTTGATTCCATCACTGAAGTATATGTAATATTATTTGATACGACATGCATAATGTGGCAGCTGATGATAAAAATAGAAGTTTTCTGTAAGGAAGTGAATCTCTAAGTACCTGGAACCAAGCTCCTGTAGTTGTTTGTGAGAGTGTGCTTGTATCTGTGAGGTTTGTCCATGTCAAAAATGCTCAATAGTGGTTGTGAAGAGTCAAAGACACCCCCCCCCCCCCCAGAGCACCAAGGCCGGCGCCAGTGGACCCAAAACCCAGATGCCCAAAGTAAAGGTGCCCAAGAGGGGCCAACACAGGAAATCTCCCCAGGGGATGAGCACGTGGGCTGCACTGAAGCGGAGCCGGCCATAGGCCCCAAGGACCTGAAGCCCCGGGGGGCAGGCCCCGTGAAGCAGCCGGCAAGAATGGGCCAGCACCCACCCCCAGACACCGAGTACCATCAATGCACCAGTGGGCAAAGGCGCCAGCCAGCAAAGGGGGGCAGGACAGGTGGGAAGGGCTCCACACTTCCCACCTGTCGCGGAGACTTGAGACGTTCTTGGGAGAGGGAGTAGTTCAGACACAAATCTGACAAGTAAATAAACAGAAAAGAAAAAAAAAAAAACATACACAATCTCATTCACTCCTTCCCACCCTAGTGCCCCAAAACACAACACACAAACTCTCAGAGAAATAAACAACTACACACATTCACACATACCACTCATATCCCATATTCCAAGGTCCAGGCACCGGCACCCCAGAGTGGTACCAGGCCCCCGGACCCATAGGTGATCCTTGAAATCAAAATGGGGTGGGGTGGTGGCACCACCACAACCTGACCTACCCGGTTTGCGCTTTGGTCCCGACCCCCCATCCCATATTTGGACCAGATGACCACAGGCACAAGCCCCAGGGGATGGGGCCGCTCTACCAGAACCCTCCACCCCCTAAATAACTAACAGGCCCATTTCTTCCTCGTCAATATCCTAACCAAATCCCTCCCCCCACCCATTCTAGGGGAGAGCAGAAGTGTCAGCCCCAGTCCCGGCAAGTCACCCGGGCCCTACAACACCTGCGCGCTAAAGACCCCGGACCAGGTGGCCCACTCCTCCTCCAGGCCCCAGACTCCGGGCGGCAATCGGAGAACAAAGGTGTGAGAAAGACCCCGACCCTGCCTCCGCCTGCTCAAATATTGTGTTGTTGCATGTTGTTCTCAAGTGTGTTTAAAACCGGGAGTACTAAAGAGGGTGCCAGGCACAGTCCACCACTCCTCCAGAAGGTAGCTGGTGCCAGCACACCCCCTCCAAGCAACCTACCCAGAACCCTTAATGTCTAAATGTGAGTGGGGGTGGAGGGAGCCATCGGAGGTGAGGCCTACACAATAACCCCCCCCCCTCCAGATGTCTTTATCCCTCACCCCCAAACAATGCCCTACATATATGTGTGTTGTGAAAATGTGAAAAGTGTGTAAAATGCATGATAAAATTGGGATGAGGGACATCACCAGAAAGTGGGACCCTCCAGTAACGCCCCCCTCCTTAAGGTCCTACATGTGTGGCAGCGTGATCGAGCAGGCAGAGGGAGGAGTCCGGGGATGGGGAGAAAAGGACTGAGGAGCCTCATGCTCTCCCAGGGAGCCAGCTCCCCTGCTGACTCTGATAGGCACCCCCATTCTCCGAAAACCCAACCGTAGAGGGAGGCTCCACCAGCCGCACCACTATAGCCCGGGGGCCATGGACAGTCGGCAGGGCTCACCAGGACCAACAACTCCACCTCCCAACCCACCCACCAAACCTCCTGGCTGTCCCGGAGGTAACAAAAGAAAAAAAAAGAAAACCCCTTTGGTTAGCCAGCCCTCCCAAATCATGCAGACTCACTTTGCCCGGATGGAACCCATGGACCAGAACTGAGATACGGGGTTGGACACGGATCCCTCCAAACATCCATGTCACCCCCACCACCCCCACCTGAAAATGTAATCCCAGGACATCGCTGTAGCTCCTGTGGAAGCAGCGCTGACTGAGCTTGAACGGGAGCATTTTGTTTATGGTGTGTTTGTTGATATAGAACTTTTTGGCTTCCCTATTGCGATGCTGTCGAAAAACTCATCCAGGTAGCTCTCCAGGCTCATCAAGGTCTCCTCGTCCAGTTTGTTTCCTGGGTGGATCTAATTTAAACTACATGTATGTCACCATTTTACTTACGCACAGCTCTCGCGAGATCTCAGCTGACTGTGTTGTGACTTCTGATCGTTTTGGATTTCTGCCTGTTGCCCTTGTCGGATTCTCCTGTGGATCTCAATTTATGGACATAGACCCTTGCCTGTTCGCTGACTCTGCCTCTCAGTCCAGTCTGTTTGTTCCTCTGCCCATTTTATATGGGGATTTTGGACCTGGAATTGAACTTTGGACTCAGCCTGCTTGATTTCCTCATTTGTGCCTCTGCCTATCCCCGACCATCTCTGTATGACCTTGGACTGTGGTCTCAGCTACTAACCTGTCTCTCTCCCCTGCAGAGCTGCCAGTCCCATTCCCAGAAACTCCCCACTTCAGCTACACCCTCCTTTTTAATAAACCTATTAAAACGTTCACCTGGTGTTGTATGTGAAATATCGGGTCCAGCTTCTAAGATTCGTTACAATAGAATCTGGCCATAAAATGGACCCGTCCGTGACACCTGAGTGGTGTGTAGGTGTAGACCAGGCTATTTCCGGGCTGTAGGAAAATATGAACGAAATAATCAGTCTCTTACATAACGTTGTCATAACTCCTAAAAATCCTGTCACTAATTCAGTCTCGGCTAGTGTTACTCCTATGGCCCAGGGGCTGGAGCAGGAGCTCCGGCTCCTGCTCGTGAGCCTAAGTTATCTCCCCCAGAATTGTTTAAGGGGAGGCTGACCAGTGTCGTTCCTTCCTAGCCCAATGTGAGACACAGTTTGAGCTACAGTCTTATTTCTTTCCCACATAATGATCCAAAGTAGCCTATGTCATCTCCCTGCTGTCAGGCAAGGCTAAGTCTTGGGAGACTGCCGAGTGGCATTGAAAATCTCATCGCTGCAGTTCTTACCAAGTTTTCTCTAAGGAACTGATTTGGGTGTTTGACCCGGTACTGCCTGATAGCGAAGCGGCTGGAGTTCTACTCAAGATTCGCCAGAGGGGCAGACCTATGACCAATTACTTTGTTGAGTTTCACACAATTGTGGCAGAGAGTAAATTGTTATTGTTTTCACCGTGCCGCGTCTACGGTGAAACACCCTCGGTGGACCCAGCTCGTTTTACCCAGTCAGGCGACCCCCACTTACTTATTACCTTGAATGTAGGACGCATAAAACAGACAAGTATACTTTTAGTTATGTTTTATCTACGTAAAGACAGAGAAACAGTTAAAGTCACACCAGCGCTGATGGGCTCCTGATCGGCAGGAAGCCTCGATTGCTCATCACACAAACATTATATAGGTATCTAGGTACACACCCATACAAGGGCTGTACACATCCAAACTGTGACATCAACAAAGAAACTGTGTCACCTCCGGGGTGGTATCTGATAGATATGTGCCAATCTTTTGGGTCAGTGCCATCTAAGTGTGCCATGCAGTTCTGGGATAAACGGCTAGTTCCACTTGACCTCGTTGATATCCTAACAGACCCCCTGATGATGTGCCAAAATGGCACATCACCAAAGATGATCAACCAGTGGAACGACAACTCTCAGTCTGTCCCTCTCCCAGAACAGTCGGTCATTCCGTCCAGTCCAAGCAATCCAAGCACGCCAGCTTCCGGCTTCCAGAATCCATCCATCCGTGATCTCCATGGCAGTCGATAGTGCGGCTCAGTCTCTGGGGTCACACAATCTTTGCTGCTGTGCCCGAAAGGCACTTTGTAAAAAACAGTCCAGTTGTCCGTTATATATATATATAAATATAATATATATATATATATATATATATATATATATATATATATATATATATATATATATATATATATATATATATATATATATATATATATATATATATATATATATTATCCACTGTAATCTCTTCCATTACATATATTTCAGACAGTTAGCTGTGCTCTACAAGCTTATGAGGCAAGTGTATGTCAAATGGAGTCGTCGGATGATGCAGAGGCTTGCTATGAAACCAACATCTCAACAAATGCCAAGCCTAATGTGTCTTTTGAACTACCTCTGACCACTCATGCATGTGTACAGACAATGTCAACTGGAATGGTATGTAGGAGTGGGTCTAATATAAATTTAAAAATTCCTTCCATAAAACTCAATTTTCTCTACAAAAGAGCAAGACTTGGGAATTAGAATTTTATAAATCCCGACCCAAAGATCTTTTGAAAACTTATTTTCAGAATTGTAAACATTTCATTTTTTTATTCATTTTCAGAATAAAGTGTCACAGACTGAAATAGTTGTGAAATGCACTAAATCATGTCAAACTCCAAAATCCTGGCATGTCACTCCAGTTGCCAAATGTCATCGTGGGACCCAAAGCCTGCTTTCAAGAGCAAAGGATTTTTCCTGCCAGGTTAAGCTCGGCAACTCGGTTGAAAAGAACTGTTCTTCAATGGAAGTGGATTTTTCAGACGACAGTAGTGCTGCTGCTGCTGATGATGATGATGATGATGATGATGGTGATTTAGACTACATTCCTGAGGAAGATGAAGACTCTGACCGAGATTTTGAAATGGAAATGAGCGATGAGTAAGTAAAAACATCAAATAACACAATGGATTAATTTAAAATTGTGATCATTAAATTTTGTATTTATCTTTTTTTGTTTAGAGAATATACTCACACCCCTATGAGAGAGAGGAAGTTCATAGTCTTCGAATCATGTCTTCAGTCCCTCCTAGCCTTGTGTTTTTTATGTGGGAATGCCTGCAAAATAATATCTACAAAGGTATTGGGCACCATGGTGACCTTGACATCACAGTGTAGTGTTGACCCCTCTCATGTGAAGACCTGGAAAAGTCAGCCATCACATGGCACCATGCCACTTGGCAACTTACAGCTAGCCGCTTCCATAATGTTTAGTGGATGTAGTACTGTGAAGGCAGTCAATTGTTTTAAATTTATGATGATTTCAACATTCTGCGTCAGTACTTATTATAACATACAGAAGGCATACCTTATTCCAGCTGTGAATAGTCTCTGGTCAAAAAAGCAAGAGCTGCTCATCTGTGATGTTAAAAAAAAGAGCAAAGTCAGATTAGGTGGAGATGCCCGATGCTGCTCACCAGGGCACACTGCCAAGTACGGTAGCTACTCCCTTATGGACATGGACACCTCCAAAGTGTTGGACATGCAGCTTGTACAGGTAAGGTTGTGCTGTTAAAATACCCAGATTCTTATTTGATACCATGGTTTTTGTGAGCAAACCAACATCTGAGTCCACAAACAATATATATTGAATTTAGTGAACGTCATGTTAGCGTGATTTTTAATTGAGTACTCTTTCAATTACAGGATTATAGATTAACTAATATTATACTTAACCATTTTTTCAGTGTACAGAAGTGAAAAACTCATATGCAATGGAGTTGGAAGGCCCAAAGAGGTCACTTCAATTTCTAGAAGATGCTGGAGTCACTGTTACTGACTTGACAACAGACCGTCATTCCAGTGTTAAAAAGTTTATGCGTGAGATTTATCCCTCAATTAATCTTTGGTTTGATGCCTGGCATATAGCAAAAGGTAGGCAGAATGGCTTGAATTATATCAATCATGGCAAAAAAAAGTAGGTAAATGTTTACAATGGTAATATATCCATATTTCTAACCTTACATAATTTATATATATATATAGAATATATATATACTATATAATATATAATATATAAGTAATATATATATTAATATATATATGTTAGATATATATAATATTATATCTATAGATATATTCTATATATATATATTATAGTTTATATATATATATATCTATCTATCTTCTATTATATATGTCATCGATTTATATATTCTATATATTATATATATATGAGATCTATAGTTATATATATATAGTTATGTAAGGTTAGAAATATGGATATTATATATGGATACATTATATAATACAAATTTACAATCTTCCAGGGTATTACAAAAAAAAGCTTGACGCATCATCAAATGTCACAGAACCATCTCACAGTGGAATCCAAGCATCTCCAAACCAATGTATATTGGTGTGGGGCAAGCAGTTGATGTAAATGCTGAGCTGGTTGTGGCCAAGTGGAAGTCGGTGATGAACCACATTGTAGACATCCATGAACACCCATTTGAGAACTTTCCAACCTGTGCACATGATGAGTTGGTAGAGGACAGAGAGTGGATTGCAGAAGGTGAAAAATTATTTTCAGCTTTCTCAAAAGTCAGTCTCCTAAGGGCTTTTCATAATACTTCCTTCACAATCACTGCAGGTTCAAGGGCCCATGTTGAGGTGAAATCAATTGTCACTAACCGTACTCTGCTTGCCGACATTGGTAAATTGTCACCTCATGTGCAGACATCAAGTGTTGAAAGCTACCACAAGGTGGTGTGCTTCTTTGCACCAAAGTTCTTGCACTTCTTCTACCACAGTATGAATGCAAGGTAGGTTGCTTAAACCCTGAATGGATAATAACTTAACTGACATATTGTCATCCTAATTCCAAGTATTATTTCATCATGAAAATTTCTGTTACAGATTAATGCTTGCCATTCTCCATTTCAATGAGAATTCCAACAGACAGCAGGCTAAGAACAAAGCTGGAAAATAAATGTGGCAGCTCTAATTTCCAAAGGCAAAAAAAGGAGAACCAGTAGCCAAACAAGTTAAAGTCCCTTGTACTTATGGTGTGTACTTGGTATAATGTTCAGTTTCACACTTGGCTTTTCAACTTTCATGCATTAAATGCTTATTGTTTCTATTTCAGCATACATTGATGAGTTGTTGGATGAAGTAATGGCTCGTCGGGAGGCCATACCTTCTTATGAAGTTGCAAGGCAAGATTTAGAAGCCCAAATTGCTCCTGAATACGTGAAAAACCAATATGACAAGGTTGATAAATTCACAGTTGTGGCAACTAGGAAGTCGAGGTTCACACAGTTGGGTATTTAAAACCAGTGTAGTCTGCTGACTCCCAGGTCTCTCTTATTTTATTTACTGCACAGGATGGAAGAACTTTCCTATTTCCTTTTCCAATGCGTCCCCAAATCCATCCGATCATTCTTCTATATGCAATGTACCTGTAAATCCTAAAATAGAAAGAAAATATGATGCAAAAAGTGTTTAGACCTGTAATAAAATTTCAAAATTATTGTAATGCTGTTTTAAACTAGGCCCTACTTAAGTGATATGTTCTGAATGTAATTGATGTTATATTTGTTTGCTATGTACATGTAAATGATTGTTTTTGTGTTTTACTAAAGCAATGTAGTTATATTTCAATGTTTTTTGCTGTTTCTAAATAAAATATATAGGCCTAAGGTGCAGAAACAACTGCATTTAATTTACAGTAAAATAACTACATCACAGGTGCATACAGTGTAGGACTAGAATTTAGCACTAATACATGTATTTTCAATAAACAATTTTTCAACTACTTACTCGTTTACTGGTTCATCATTTCCAAGAGGACCATGTCCCTCCAAAAATTCAACAAAAGATGCCTTGAGGACATACTGGTTGAGGCAGTTTCCCTGAAAGCCTTCATGTAAGGTTATACATTGCAGCCCAGCTGACTCGACTTCCTGATCAACAAGGTGCGTTTCTGTGCAGCACTTGCATTCATCCACTGTGGGCATAATCACACAGTTGCCACATTTGCACCTGTAAAATATGAACAATCCCGATTCATAATCACCCACCTAAAAATATGAATTAGTAATGGTCAAATGGCTAATGTTAGTTTTTGTCTACTATGCCTACAGTACGAGGTTGCTTAAAAATTCAAATCAAAAACACAAAAGAAGTAGCTTAGCATTAGCATCAATTTGAATTTAATTAGACATAAAAGCAATTAAATCGACATCACTCTCAGAGGGGTCACTACTCGAAAGTCAAAAAAAATCGTAGAATCAAAAAACTTACCAGTCAGTATTTGTCAGTCGATGGGAACGGTCAATATCCTCTTCACTGGCAGGATTCGGACGACGACGATGTCGGCCTACTAGCGTGGTCATCATCGCTACTCCTACTTTCTCCACTTTCCTCTGTGTTTTCCCGTAATTTACGCCTAACTAACGGCTCAAACGCATATGGCTGGACACAGCACTCCTCGTTTTTAACATTAAGTTGGCTCGCTTCGTATTCGTCCTCGTTTAAAGATACAAACTCCATCGCAAAGGTGAAAAAATACTGACACGCCATGTAAAATGACCGCTTCCCGACTACCTCCTGACTAGTGTGACGTCACGGAAATCTACAGCGGCTCCTTGTGGGTCACGTGACTGAATGAGGAATTTTGCGTTGTCTGCTATTTCAGTGAATTATTTTGTGCTATAAACAAAAAAAAGTTAGAATTTATTATTTTTTTCACTTGTGATGTTTTTAATTTTGTACATACTATAAAATGAGAAACTATAAGTATGTGGTTTTCTATTTGAACTTTATTGATAATACACCCAAGCATAATTTTTACCCAAAGTAAATCAACCCTTTAACAAGTATCTTGTTCTTGTTCTCATGTGTTTAGATTACCCTTAAAAAACTTTAAGCAGACCTTACTACAAGTGATTTTCTTTCCTTGTCATTTATCCATTATTTCTACTGTTGCTTTTTCTACAGTTTTTCCAAATTTTGGATCTGTGTTTTGTTAACTTATATCACCCAGTGATCTATAAATCCTTATTTTATGTTTGCACCGTCTTGTCCCTGCAGATTAAAAATCCCCATTCTAGAATTTGCTTTTCTGTTTCGTCAATCACTGTCTGTTGTGATTATTGAAGAAATTGTGCAGTTCCCTTGAACCCGCTTAAATATTGACCACCCGTTGGTAAATGATCAGCATTAAGTTTTTCCCTTCTTCTAATTATTTGTTTAGCCTTAGTATCTGCACCTTAAATTGAGGATTAGTGGAATTCTTTGTATAAACACTTCTCTGTGTCCGTATTTATTTAGGCCTCTATAATTCTGTTCTTTGCATTTAAGTGTGAACCTGGTCAGGATAGAGAAAGTCATCTCCGATGCTCCTTTTGGCAATCCCAGCAAACCCAAACATAAAAATGTTCACAGTCAGTGTTAGGTTACAGGTAATCCCTGTGGGAACACGACGTCGTCTCCTTGGTCCAACCTGGTTCCAATCACCTGGGTCATCGAAACACTCCACCACCTGCGACAAATCTCTGACATTTTCAAACCACAGCAGCCATTCCTGGGTGTCCCACACCCCATGTCTGTGAAATGTCTCTCGTCGTAAGCCCAGGCTTTCAGTTTATCTCCTCTTAAGTGTCCCGCTTTCGAGCCCATTAACCCCAAGTTGCATATTGTTGAGTCCCCATTTTCAAATGTTCTGTCGTTAAGAGTCCAAGAGTGTGTTCTAGGTGTGTTTCCTGAAAGCCAACCTCTCCATGTCATGTTCGTGAAACCTTGTGGTTGAATTCCATCACCTGTGAAGCAAAGCAGTCATGCATAGTTCTGTTCAAGATGTTTTTAGCACAGCAGGAGTTTCACTGTTGGTGTCATTACAGCTCTGATGTTCCTCAGAGCCAACCTTCATGCATTGATATCATGTTCAAGCTGTTATCCTCCTATCATCATCTTGTGTCCAGGAGTCACTTCTGCTGTCCTGACCAGATACCAAACGTCCAACTAATCTAATTGACCTCATTTCTTTTCTGTATGTACGCAAGAGGACGATTGTTAGATTATCCAGGTCTAAAAGACCTCAAGGGTAATATATGGCTAAACTATGTTTATGTGGGTTTTTTTCTTCTGGATGTTTTAACATCTGGTTAAAGGACAACTATTGCGCTATTTTTTGTTCAAACAGATAGATGTTAAGTCTCCTCAAACCTTTTAGGGAACTGCGTACAATTCCAAACTATTTACACTGGTGCTTTAATCCCTAATTTACCCAAGTTATTTAGTAGAATAAGGCATTATTCTAATCTTGCGGTTTTATCCATTTAAATCCTTAACCTTTGTGGTGCTTTATTGATGTCTGCCGGAGTGGCAGATTTTACAGGCATCCTAATTATTCACAAATTCTTCTTTGTTTGAACAGGTAGTTTTAAGGTCTCAGAGTTTATTCTGCTTATATTGAAAAATTGCCTTGCTCACTTGTTCATTCATTGATTAGTTTATGCTATTAACTGTTGCTGTAATGCCTACTTCAACTTTTTCGCCCACTAGTTTTTTCATGATCATAATTACCGCTCATTGATGTAAATGTACTTTTTCCCATGTCGTCTGAATTGCATACATTGTTCTTATCCACTTTCCTTTTGACGTTTAAACGGCCCCTCTATATATCCCACTTGTTGCTTTAATTACCAATATTCGTACGTTGTCAAGCCTGTTTATGTTTAGCATAAGTTCTTAAGCTACTCTATGCTTTCATCAGGTAAATTAACATTTTGGTGCAAAATTAATTTCTTTTAGCGGTGTTCCTTATTTCTTCTCGTGCACATTGTGTTTTGTGAAGCTTGTCGTATCTTAAAGGTGCCTCTTTGAATCTTATTCAAACCCCTTGTGGGGTTAATAAAATTCCAAAACATATCTATATATGTTTTAGATGATTTAAATAAAAACTTTGTTAGAAAAGTAAAAGAAAATCCTTCTTATCAGCGACTCAAATCTCATGGTGATCGGGCCAGAACCTCTCTCCCGAATGCGTTTGACCTTCATATAGCTCGCTAATAACAGCTCTGACTTAAAACAATTAATATCCTAGGGGTTTAATAATAATCTTGATTGCTTTTAATCTGAAAGTTTTCTCCTAAGCGCATCCGCCAATGTGTTTGTTTCTAATGTGTGTTTTGTTTTTTAATTGTGTATAGGAAAATCTGATGTGAAATGCAGAAGGGGTGTCTGCCAACTCATCTTTGTTTCGTGTTGCGGTCCATTGAAGGTTATCCGATGCCTCTGTCTTTGCCCCCGCAATTAGTTGTCCATTTTCAGTCCTCATGTCCCAAGTCAGCAGCACAATATCGTTCCAGGACGAGGATTGTCCATGAATCTTCTTTCTCCAATCGTTGTGTCTGAAACCACAAGGAATTCTGCCAGCATTTTGCCAATATGGATTTTGTCCAAAATCAAATTGTCTAATACAAGAATTGTCCGTCTTCATCCGTAGTGTAGTGTAATTAAGTTGAAAAGAAAAAAATTAAAACAAAAATTACAAGAAAACTGTCTCAAAACAAAATCAACCACATTGTTCCCTCTAAAACGAACTATTCTTAAAGTTCTTCACCTTTACCCCAGATCTTGATCCCTTAAAAATGTATCCAAGCAAAATATTTTCACAGGTAGTTCAACCTCTTTGTATAAGTTCAATAATCAAAAATATATTTATCTTAACCTTGTAGCATCACATTCCCCATTAAACCTCTATGCAGCTTTTGTAACAATTACTGATTTTTTTTGTCCATAATTTGATTAAAAACAGGTTTAGGCAGGAGTCAAGTACATCACCTTTTTCTCTCCGTCCCCTGGACCACTGTGGCACCGCTTGGTACTCACTTGCATCTGAGAATGTCTAAGAAAAAAGAGACTAAAATCTCTCCGTTAGCACATTCCAATTATATGTATGACCAGGTTTCCTTGCAAGAAAAAAAGGCAGAAAACAGGATAGAAATGTTAATGTGAGTCAATAGAGAGGGCAGCAGTGGGAAGGGGTACATGAAAAATGTCTAAAGCCACCTTTCTACCGCTAGAAGGTCTCAATACTACCTGGTGTCTAAGTTGATTAAAACTTAGCATAATTTAGTCACTTTTGTCAATCCCTGCATGTCCATTATAGATCTAGACTTCTTATCATATGACCTGAAAGAGCTCACTTTCCAGAGTCTTCTGTTGGAACAAAGGTGGCTTTCCAGCTTTATTCTCCCATCATCTGAAAGAAGTAACTCAGAGAAAAACAATTCTGTTAGTGTATTAGGTGACAAAAGAAAACCTGGTCTTTTTAGTGTTGTGGTTCTTAATGTGATGTGTCTAAGCTCTTGGTTGGTCCAGGGGATGTAGGAATCTCTCGTTCCTTTTCTTTCATCATTTTGTATTAAAACTTCCCATTTTCTTAAATTATCTGCCGAGCAACCTTAAATGTTGTCACTTTTTTGCCACTGGTGATGCAAAAATTAAAGCAAAGGAATCATTTAGCAAAGAAATAATCAAAATACACAAAACAATAAAAACCCGAAAGTAAAAAGTCTCCCAAGGAGTGCAATCTGTGTGTTCCAATATCTTGTAGCATTCTTTTGATTTCTTTCTAGCTCTTTTGATCATGCAAACTTAATTATTAATGCTTTTTCAATCTTAATTGGTCAAGGGTGAAACTCTAAAGCAACCATTTTCTCTTTCAGGCTTTTGAGCTTCTAGTGTTTTTCTATACATGGTAAGAGTTTTTCCCCGTAATTCAGCACATTGAGAAGGCTACCCAAAAACAAAGAGATTAGAATTAGATTACAACCCTTCAGAAACTCGCCTTTTATTTTATTTTTGCTGATATATATTTCCTGCCCCCTCACGCCAGAACACACTGAACCCAGCCTCACCATAAACTTTTGGATGTTTACATCATGGTCAGATTTGTTTATCATATCTTTTGTCCTGTTTCAGGTTAAACTGTCCCTCTGAGGCTTGCCTCAGCTCAGCATAACTAATAACATCAGATGATTTTGTAACTGATGACATGCTTAATGTGGCCTTCTGATATCCTAATGCTCTTTAATTTTTCTCTTTAGGCAGCTGTAAAATCCTTAGTTAAACATTTCCCTTTAAACATATCCCATCCGGTTCCATTTCTCCCAAACAGTCTCCCATATTCTCCCCATATGCTGTTTGCCATTTTATTAATGTTCTAAAATTACAATATAAAAGCTTCTACTCTGTTATTGTTTCAGCTGTCATGAATTCATTGACAAACACAAGCCAAACGCAATCTAATAGCATAACTGAATACAGCCCCAACGCCTCTGGTTGCTGTATTGCATAATTAAGCTCCAAACTAAAAACCTTTATCCCTAGTCCCAAGTATTTCCTACGACCCTGGGATATTTTTTGTTTAAGACACGTTAGCATATCTCAGTGTAACAATTTAATTTGGCCCGTTATTTAATGTGGGTAGAAAACAAACTGTGTTATTGAAATCTCTCTTTACCTTTCTTCAGCTTTTAGTTAACATAGTTCATGATTAAAAACGTCATTAGAATTACAGAGCTGCAGTTCTCCCAAAACAAATGAACATTCTGAAACCATGAACATTACTTCCCACAGATGAACATTTAGTTACATACGATACACAAATACATACATACATACATACATACATACATACATACATACATACATACATACATACATACATACAGTTACATAGAAAAAACGACATTCAGACAAACAAACACATGCAGGCTTTTACTTCGGACAGGGAGGGAGGGCTAGTCAGATCCTAGCGACGGTTATGGCAGCCTCTTTCAAAATGCCCTGGCCAACCACACGCCCAGCACAAGGGCTCATCGTAATCTTTGGTTGGTCCCTTTCTATGATTTCTGTACTGCGGTGTATCTCTGCTGGGAATTTGTCCCCATGGTGGTCTCTGATACATCTGAAAAGGGACATCTGGAGGGAGGTGCCCCACAAACTGGTTTGCACCAAACACAGGTGTCGGGGCAGTAACCATCTGAGCTTTTGCAACATTCTTCATCTTCATCCTTTTACTTTGATTGTCTCTCAGTTGTTTTAGCTGTTTAGCTATGAGTTGTTCTAACTTCTGTAAATCACGGCTAAGTTGCTTCATGTTCTTTTCATCCATATCCAGCTGATGAACCAAAGCAGCCATCCATTGATCTAAAGGCATATCATAACTCACAACCATTCTGTCCATATCCTCCTTAACACCCTCGGTTTGGCCCTTTAACATGGCCTGTTTAAAGAGTTGCTGCAGCATGACCGATAACGGGCAAGAGCCCGTCTGGTCTTCCCATACTTTCAACATTCTGTTCACATATGCTGAAGCCGTCTCCCCTGCACAACGTGTGGTGTCATTTAAAAAGCCAGAATCCGTACTTACCGGATAAAACGTCCTCAGTGTGCTCCAAAGTTGCCGTGCCACCGGGGCCAAAGGAGCAGCTGCTCCTAGTTCGTCAGTTCCAGCAGAAACTTCAACCGCATGTACCTCATGTGGTTCCAGGTATGCTGATAAGCCAGTCCTCACATCACCAATAGCCAATACATAACCGCTTAAAATCTTTAAGAATACTTTGTTCCAAAGGTGCGCCCCTTTTCTTGGATCAGGGAGCATGTGCCTCAGATGAACGTTGTCAGCACATGAAAGAGGGTTGTAAACAGCTGCATTCACCTGTCCTGTAGCACTGTGAGTCTGAAACAATGGCAGTTGCACACTTTGTTTTGTTGCAGGTAAAGAAAGATCAGTTTCGCTAGAATGCAGATTACATCTGGGTCTTACGTCACAGCTTATCTGTCCCCCACATAACACCATACCAGGCACCTGCACCGAAGGGTCTGATGAAGTCACCACACTCCTGGCCTTGGATAACAGTTCTCCACTATCACCACACAGATTGTTTTGCATAACAGCGGCTGCACCAGAAGCAGACATGTTCGGAATAACTGGAGGAGTTGTGTACTTACCTTCTTGTTAGAAAGAAGATGATTCACTTACCCCTGCCGATTTTCACTCTCTTGTTGTTGTTTGTCGAGGCCTGAGAAGCATATGCTGAAATAAAGTTCAGTTAGTTTTAACAAGCCTGCTATTTTGATTTCCTCTTTTTGGCATTTTTCCCGAGCAAACTCACCAGCACCAGCCGTTTTTACTTGTGCTTGGGCTACTCTATTTTTTAACATTTGCAAATAGTGAGTGCACATCTGGGCTTCTGGTGAAGGCCCTTCTGTATCACCAAAAACCCCGTCTCCCCTCATTTTTTCACACCACTCCTCAAATTGTTTTAAATGGTTTTCAGCATCTTTGTGTGGGAAGCTTGCCATTATGTTCCCTTTTCCTGCCTCCAGCAGTGTTCCTAAAGAACACCCCTGGAGCTCATTTTCTACCTGATTCTCAGCCATTCCAGCACTCACACATCTTGGCCAACCTGCTAGGACAGCGTCCTGTCCCCAGTCCAATGAGAGCTTATTTTTTATCTCTCAGACACCAAAACTTATTATGTTCCGATATGCCTTATTATAGTGTTTTTACACGGCAGTTTCAATGAGCCAGCGTACTCAGGATGAGCAGGTTATATGTCACCTGAACAGGTGGCACCCTTTACTCTTCACTTTCACTTGGCTCAATGTCAGTAATGTGTCACACACACACACACACACACACACACACACACACACACACACACACACACTTTATGGCCAAGCTTTAGTTAACTCTGTACGTACTCTTTCTTCGGTCTTGCTGGTTGTGTGTGCGTGCAGCTCACGGGTTTATTCCGGTCTTCCTGTTTCTACAACAGGTCACGGTTTCTTATAAACTCACTGGCTTATTTTCTTTATTCGTCTGTAATCTGGGTTTTAACAGAGTCACCCTCCGTCAAACCTCCGTATTCACACCATTGTGCATTTGCCTGGTCTTGTTCTCTGGTCTACGCGATCGTTTTTCGAAAAGGCAGCTTTTATATTTCCGCGAAAACGAAGATTTTTATGTTCGTCCTCGCGGAAAATAAGGGGCTCTAAACCCACATTTTCTAGGCTACACGATGTTTTAGAAGCCACGCGTAATGGCGTGCCTGTCAGAATGGCAGCTTTTTTGCAAAACACAGAGGAACACGTATTTTCCGTATTGCCTAACAAGGGACCTCTAAACCCCAAATTCTCAAGGTTCACAGTATTTTCAGAGACCTGGCCAGGGTCCCCCGGACTTTCACCTCTGTGACCGCACGCAAATCCCAAAATTCTTCTCGACACGTTTGCAAACAATTATCCTCAAACTTTTCTCTGCCTTTAGGAGTACAAAAAGTCGGCCCTTCCAGGAAGAAAAAGACACTGGGAGATACATGGAATCTCCTTACCTTTTTGTGTGTTTTTCCTCTGGAATGACGTCCTGGCCAGAAAACGGAAGGTGGTACGCCGCCTTTTGGGTCCGGGCGGAAACACCAATTTGTTATTGTTTTCACCGTGCCGCATCTACGGTGAAACACCCTCGGTGGACCCAGCTCGTTTTACCCAGTCAGGCGACCCCCACTTACTTATTACCTTGAATGTAGGACGCATAAAACAGACAAGTATACTTTTAGTTATATTTTATCTACGTAAAGACAGAGAAACAGTTACAGTCACACCAGCGCTGATGGGCTCCTGATCGGCAGGAAGCCTTGATTGCTCATCACACAAACATTATTTAGGTATCTAGGTACACACCCATACAAGGGCTGTACACATCCAAACTGTGACATCAACAGAGAAACTGTGTCACCTCCGGGGTGGTATCTGATAGATATGTGCCAATCTTTTGGGTCAGTGCCGTCTAAGTGTGCCATGCAGTTCTGGGATAAACAGCTCGTTCCACTTGACCTTGTTGATATCCTAACAAAATGGAATGAAGAGGCTTTAATGGATGCCTTCATGGCAGGGCTGGATGAGAGAATAAAAGACGAGCTTGCTACTCAGGACCTACATGACTCCCTTAAGGAACTGGAGGAGTTGGCTACTTGTGTCGATCTTAGATTGGCTGAGAGCCGAAGACAAAGAGAATTCTTCGGCAAAAGATATTCCCCTTACAGAAGGTCCGCATTTTCTGAGTAGCCCTTATCTGCCATGAAGGAATCAGCAGAGGAGAGTTCCGCTGAGGAACCACTGCAGCTTTGGCAGAGTCGTCTGTCTTCTGAGGAGAGGGATCACCGTAGAAGACTGAGACTCTGCATTTATTGTGGGAAAAAAAGACATTTCATTGCAGATTGTGCGTTAAAAAACCAAGGATCAGTAGTAAAACAGAGGCTACTACTGAGCCAATGCTGCACTCAAACCTCCTCCAGGGATTCAACATTTCCGACTGTCATTCGGGTACAAGAACGCTCTTTTCCCATGTCTGTATTCACTGACTCAGATGCTGACATGGAATTTATTGATGAATCATTCACCCTCAGTTTGGGCATTTTGTTCTTACAACTGGCCTATTGACCTACTTCCTGGGACTATGCCACCTAGAGGACGACTCTATCCCCTATCAGCCCCAGAACACAAGGCCATGAAAAAATACGAGGCCATGAAAAAATATGAGGAAGCATGAAGAGCAGGCATCATCCGAACCATCCTCATCTCCTGCAGGGGCAGGCTTCTTCTTTGTCGGCAAAAACGATGGATCCCTCCGTCCATGTATTGATCATCGGGGTTTGAACTCCATCACTATCAAGAATCGTTGTCCTTACCTCTGATGGATTCAGCATTCAATGCAATCCAAGGTTCCTATATCTTCACCAAACTGGATCTGAGAAATCCTTATCATCTGGTGTGCATTCATGAGGGAGATGAATGAAAAACAGCGTTTAACACTCCTACAGTGTCATGGATTGTCACAACAAACCTGAACACACACCACACACGGATCTTAGTGTTAAAAGTTTATTGGAGATTGATAAGTTGTGGAGGAAGGGAACCAGAGTTTTTTTACAGGGATGGAGCAAGTGGACGAATATTGCAGGAGCTGGAGGACTGGAGGGAACTATAGGGCTGCGTGTGCTGCGCTGCTGAGACAGGAAGCCTTCGGAGCAGGAGAGGGAGTTCGTGTAACGCTGGGGTAGCAGTAGAACAAGCAGCACCAAAGAGAGAGTTCTTGGATGCACGGGCTGATTCGGAACTGACAGGTGTAGATGACTAGGCAGAGTGGAGTCGGAGCTGGGCAGGAGGAGGAAGGTGCTGGAAAGTTCCTGACAGGCAGGCAAAAACTGCACCATGACAAACAGGACTCAGCAGCACAGCAGAGAGAGTTCTTGGACGCAGGGGCTGCAGCAGACCCGGCAGCACAGCAGAGCTAGCACTTGGACGCATGGGCTGCAGCAGAACCAGCAGCTGAGCGAGCACTTGGATACAGGGGCTGAAGCAGCACCACTAACTGACCAAGCACTTGGATGCACGGGCTGTAGTAGAACCAGCAGCACAGCAGAGAGAGTTCTTGGACACAGGGGCTGCTGCAGACCCGGCAGCACAGCAGAGCTAGCACTTGGATTCAGGGGCTGCAGCAGAACCAGCAGCTGAGTGAACACTTGGACGCAGGGGCTGCAGCAGAACCAGCAGCAGAGGGAGTTCTTGGAGGCGCAGGAGTAGGAATCTCAGGCAGGCAGAAGTAGGAGGATCTCTGACCGGTAGATGTGGGAAAGTATCTGACTGGCAGACATGAGATGATTGATGAGGGAGAGTCGAAGCTCTGACAGAGAGACGTGGGGAAATCTATGGCTGACAGGCGAGGGTTGGGTGAAGGATGATGACGATCTGGCGGGGAAAAACAGACTGAGGGAGGCTTTTATAGAAAGACTGGCAGGTGGAAAGAGTCCGGGCTGATTCGGAACTGACAGGTATAGATGATTAGGCAAAGTGGAGTCGGAGCTGGGCAGGAGGAGGAAGATGCTGGAAAGTTCCTGACAGGCAGGCCAAAACTGCACCATGACAAACAGGACATTATGGTTTATGTCTATCTGGATGATTTTCTGATATTCTCTAGTAATCTAAAGACTCACCAACAACATATTCGCTCCGTCCTCCTTCGCCTACAGAGGTTCCTGGGATTCGCCAATTTTTACCCACGTTTCATCTGCAATTACAGCCAGATCGCTGTTCCACTTCATTCACTTACCTCCACTGAATCCAAGTTTGTCTGGTCTTAGGTTGCCGATCAGTTCTTTAAGCGAATCAAGAGTCTGTTCACATCGGCTCCTGTTCTCAGCTCTCCTGATCCCAACAAACAGTTCATTGTAGAGTTTGATGCATCCAATATTGGGTCTGACAGTGTTTTTTCCCCACACCATAAAGACATCTAAATAAACATTTGAATAAAATCAAAAACTGTAAATTTAATCAATATATAAAAATGTATCGTAATGATCCGTATTAGACTTTATTGCTAAGTGCTGCTGCACACTTACTGTTTTTTCAAGTTGCTTGAAAAGGTTGCTTTGGGATTATACTGGAAGAAATGTGGAGTGGTGGTTCAGGGGACTGGCAGGGTAAAAGTTGTCCCATTCTGTTCGTCCTAAAATAAAGTGTTGGCAGCTACACATCGGTCTGGTGCTTGGGTGTCATAATGGAATGTTACAGTATTCACAAGAAAATGTATTTATTTAGAAGAAATCTTCATCTATGCTTCATTTTAAGATGAAATACACAGATTGTGCTGTAAATGCGCACCTAGCTTGTTGCCTCTGCTTCAATCATTCTCGCAAATATGCTCAATTGGCTGAAATGAGGGAAACTGTCAGGTGAATCATCTAAGGTCAAAGTTAGTGATGAAGGAGGAGAGGAACCAAGAGAGAGAGAGGAATTGGAGGCAACAGAGGAGATAATTGCAACAGTTCCGGGAGAAGAAAACAAGCAAGAATCAGAAAATGTCTCCTTCTCTCTCCTGACTTTACATCATTTACATCAGTAGAGGAAAAAATTAAGATTAAATTGAGTGACAGTCCCTCAATCGATTGTGCGGTGCCTACAAACAGCATCGCCCCTGCTGCCCTGACTCTGAGCCACTGCAAGCACTGATAAGCATGTCTACCACACTGCAGCAGCCACCGCTGCTGCTGGGGGGGGGGGGGGATTGGTGATAGACACAGTTTCTTGTCTATGTTCATGCACAGAGCTGCATGAACATTGCTATTCAGACAGGAGCAGCTAATTTTAAAAATGCAGTTTTGCGTGTTTTCAGACAGGAACAGGGAAACCAGCAACTGGTGGTGGGGGCTGCAGAGAGCTGAGGTGTGTTGCCATGGGCATGTTTACCTGCTAGATGTAACTGCTGTGAAACAATCAGGAAATAACTTTTTATTTCTGTGATGAATAACATCTTTATGGAGGGCTCTGTTGTTACTCTGTGCAGCTCTACCAAAGTGTCTCTTTCTCAAACATAAATCAAATTAAACTTCTTCATGTCTCTTTTTTTGCGGCCTAAATTTGTGAGTCAGTCTCAGATTTAGAAGCTGATACATGAAATAAGCAAAGTGATAACACACAGGTTGTCAAGAGTTTAGTCCGTGAACCCTCTTGAAGGGTCTCTCCTTCAGAGACGTTTCAGGTTGTACTTTCTTTCTCTGATTCCAGGCTGAGCCACCAATGCATTGTGGATGTTGTGTGTAACTTTACTGCAATTTACATCAAATTATGTTATAATTTTATTTCCATAACCTTTGTTATGATGGTTGAGTTGTAACTGCAATTGCAATTTTTTTTTTTTTTTTTTTGAAGGTTGGGGGTGACCCAGTTGGGACATGGAAGGTGGTGGGCATCAAAAAAAAGTTTGGGAACTGCTGCTCTAGAGGAATAGGGTCATTGGTTGGAGGGAGCTAAAGATCCTTTTGTTGTCTGGACAGATCATAAGAATCTGGAATACCAGAAGGTTAAACCTAAAACAAGCCAGGTTGGCCATGTTCTTTTCCTGATTTTGTTTCTCCCTATCTTACAGACCCGGTTCCAGGAATATTAAGATGAACGCCCCTGTCCAAGATTAAGGAAACCCAGAGAGAGGAGGAGTTTGGTGGTACTGGAGGATTCATTATGCTTGAGAGTGTTCGCTTGGCTGTGTCTAGAATTGAGATAGAACAGAATGTTTGGGATGCCCACCAGAACTTCCCTGTCCCTGAGGCGTGTCCTAAAGAGAAGTTGTTTGTGCCTGATCACTTGGTCCCTCAGGTACTTAATCTCTGTCATAATTCTCTGATGACCTGTCACCAGAATTTCATGGGATCGAAAAAGACGTCTGAGGTTGTTTCGACCCAGTTCTGGGGGAGTCACATGGCTAAAGATATAAAGGAATATGTTTTATCCTGCTCTGTCTGTAATTCTTCTAAGAATTCTAGAAGACCTCCCTCAGGATTTCTGCATCCCCTGCCTATTCCTTCACGCCCATGGTCTCATATTTCCGTGGATTTCATCACCAGTCTGCCTGCATCTGCAGAGAACACAGTTATTCTCACCACAGTCGACCGCTTCTCTAAGATGGTTCACCTGGTTCCCTTCATAAGTTGCCTTCATCTAAAGAATTAGAGGAGATTCGGGTCCATGAGGTTTTTCGCCCTCATGGCATCCCAGTCGACATAGTGTCTGATCGAGGTCCTCAGTTCATTTCCAAGTTTTGGAAAGAATTCTGTTCCTTAATGGGAATAAATATCAGTTTGTCTGCTGGTTTTCACACTCAATCTGATGGCCAATCGGAGAGAATGAACCAGGAGTTTGAAACAAAGCTTCGAGCCATTTGTAGACAGAACCCAGAGAAATGGTTGCAGAACCTGCTGTGGGTTGAACATGCCATTTCCTTCCAGTACCACTGGGTTGTCTTATTTCTACGTGGTCAACCTCCAGTCTTTTCTATTCAAGAGAGAGAAGCTAGGGTCCATTCAGCACATGTCAACGAGCCCGGAGAAAGGCTAGACGTGTAATGTCTAAAATGTCTCAGTGTTACATCAGGTCTTCCAATCGCTGCAGAATCTATCTACCTATCTCCCTGGACAGAAGGTCTGGCTCTCTACAAAGAATCTACCTCTACAAGTTGACTGCAAGAAGCTGGCTCCCAGGTTTATTGGTCCATTTCCGATCTCCAAAGTCATTAATCCAGTTTCTATCAGTCTCCAACTACCTTGTAATATGAACATTCACCCTACTTTTCATCTCTCCAGAGTTAAGCCACTTGCCCAGTCACGCTTCAAGCCCGGCTCCCTGACCCCTCCTCCCACCCGGCTTTTTGATGGAGAACCTGTTTACACTCACATTATGAAGTCTGGTGCAAAGCAGAATATAGTCATTCCGTTCGCTCCGACCACAAACAACACCTGCTTGGAGAAACTTCAAACTCAGCCTTCGGCTTGTGTAATCATGCACTAGAGCATCCTGTGCAATAGACAAGATTTGTCTGGTCAGGGCAGAGGCTGAGATGAGAAACCTGTCACTGTGAAAGGTGATGACAATGGTTATAAACTGTAACAGGCTAGAAGTGCAGGGAGCTCAAAAGAGGGAAAACATCAGCAGCTGAATTATGCATAAAGAAGCAGTGTGAACCCGTGTGTGCTTCAAATGTTGCAGCTGAGGAAAAATGTCAGACCATATAGGCTTGATGAAACTCAGCCTCATTCATCAATGAGGTTATAAACTTACATTGATAAACCCGTAGATTAATTGATTACTGATTGATAATCAGTAATGTTAGAAGAAGAGATGTTCTGGCAGGGATGAGTTGGCTGAAGCAAGTAAATGTAAGCAGAAGAACAGTTGACCAGAGTTGACAGTAATTACTGGCGGCAGGTGGAGTTGATGTGGGCTAATTGACTGGTGACTGTACTGATTGGTTTGTGGCTGGTGGCTGAGAGGTGACAAACAAAACAAACAAAAACCTAAATCATGACATCAGTTCGCAAAACAATCATTTTTACCCCTTTCTAAAAACTAATAATATTCTGAATTCGTTATTTATACAATCTAAAAACTAGTATTTCAAAACACAATAATAAGTTAAAGCCAGCAAAATGCAAAAGAAAATGCAGATCCACATAAACAATTAATAAAAACTTCAAAAGCTAACATCTCAAATGGGGTTAAAGCCCAAAAAGATCAGAGAAAGTGCGGTTACATCTTTGCTCTTCAGATGACTAATAAAAACTGCATACAAAGCAGGTCTGACACATACTGTGATAGGATTATGTTTAATAACCCCTTTTATCCTGGAACGAAAACCAGGAACGAAAAGTTTAGACTCTTTTAAAGAGTGCGGGCACAGCAGCCAGACGAAGACCCGCGCTCCCTGAAAGTCTGGCTCATCTGCGCCGAGCTACATCTGTCTTTCTGCCTTTATTGTCGGACATCAAGGAGGGGACAGGAGGATTCAGGAGTTTACAACATGGGGGTTAAAACACAAAAGAAGGGACAAGGGGGGTTTACAGCATGGGGTTTGGCACACAAAGACGTATAAGATTAACATACACAGCAAGAGATTTCTCGTCTGGGAGAAGCATCTGTTCTTCCTGTGTGAAGTTAAAACAATAGAACATTCCTGTAAGCCAGCTCTTTAAACAGACTAAATGCCTGTAACTAAATAAAAAGAAAATTATTACATTCACATATTTTCCTAACATATATCCCTCCTTCTAATCATTAGGTGACTGCCATTGCATATGCAGGAAATGTCAGTGCATTGCGTAGGCAATGCACTGACAAACATAAAAATAATCACCATAGTCCTCAAAAGACTGCTGATACTCACGGGGAAAGAATTATTTTGCTATCTTTTATACCTTTTCAGCTAGAGCGATTTGTTCAGGACCCTTTTTAGAGAATTTTTGCATTTCCATAAAAAAACCCTTTTATATCATGATTTTTTGTGGCTTTATTAAAATATTTCCATAAAAAACGATAGTTTGTCTTCTTCCTCTATCCATTCCGAATTAAACGCAGAAAAAATTATGTCTCTAGCCCTTACGGTTCACGAAATATCGAGTGTTGTTTGAGGCAAAGTATTCCCATTATATTCCAATTAGACATACTCTGACCCAAAGTGTCTGCATGCAGTACACTGGCAGTGCAGGTGTGAGTGAGTTTCAATGACAATAGAACTCTGCTGGCCAGAGGTTACTACAGGTCATGAACATGCTCTATTAACATTGCATAGCAACTTTCGACGCCCACTGCAGTGACTGTGATGAATGTAGGAATCTGAAATTCGCAGAGTCACTTTATCTTAACATTTTAAAAATTTCAAGTGATTAGGCATGTGTCATTTTTCTGTCCCTTTTTGGATTTGACAAATTTTACAATCCCCCCGCCAATACAGCACCACCCATCTGTGGGAAATGGCACTACAGACCATTTTGGTCAAATGTTGAGTTCTCGTCCCAGATTTGGTGAAACTGAGTTGCTAACACAACCATGTTAGCGGCTAACGGTTAGCATGTTGCTAAGCGGAAGTAGCTCTAGGGAGGTCCTACCAACTTCTGCTTGACAGAGTCTGTACTTCCTTTAAAGACAAAGCTCCACAACAAATCTGGGCCATGTCGGAAAAAGTATGTCTATTTTATGAGGTGTCAAACATCAATTTTTGACCCCTTTTTGCCTCTGCTACATGCTGCAGAAATGCTCCAAAGACACCAAAATCACACATTCCACTCAGTCAGGGTACTGTACGCACCACGAGGCAGTCACCTTATTAAATTTCTTCAGAAATTTTCTAGTTTTTATTTACAATTGAAGCTTAACTTAACCTACTCAAGTACTCATTTCTTGCATAGTGCATTTTCAATGAGACTGTCATTTTGTTAAGCATTTACAAGGGGAAACTTAAACTACGGGTTCTATTTCTTCAAGAGGGATTTGTGAAAGCAATTGATATTGAAACATTACATTTCCCATAGTTTTAGCAATCATAGATTTTAGGCATGGGATTACACAAGCAGTAAAAACACAAATAATAATAATAATAATAATGGGTGTCATTATTTTCAGCAAGAGGTGCCACCAGGATCCTGAAAAGAACCAGGAGAAGAAGTTACTACCATACTTAGAGGAACAGCATCCTGGGACAGAATGATGTTCCTCTAAGTATGGACGTAAGTATGGACTCTAAGTATGGGACATCCTGGTACAGGATGCAGATTCTTTAAAGGGGAAGTCCGGTCAACAAGAAAAAAACAGGGGACCATTAGCTATAACTAAAACTAATACGTTTGTGGTTATTTAATGAACCTATCTTTAATCAATAAGAAAATAAAAACATAAATTATCGTCTGAATCACTGTGTATGGGGGCTGACATTACTGCCCATATTTGGGCAGTAAGGGCCGTCTGACATCACATCCTGCGACGTGAAAAAGCGGAAGCGGCAACAGCATTTCTCCCTGCTTTCCATGCAAAGTCAATAGGAGTCGTTCTACACAGCTGTGATCATCAACAATTTTTTCAGATTTCCAGAGGACTTCACCACTGACATTCGCGAGAGCTATCGTTACAGCAACAATGCCCACGTGCATGGCCATTGGATGTTACAACACAACTGGTAAAAGTGGAAAAAACATTGCTTATTTCAACTTTCCGATCGATGAGCCACCGGGCTAGTCTCTGGATTGCCAACTTGAAGAGAGCGGATTTGCCATCTAACTTCTGGCCAGAGAGAAAACACGTCATATGCAGTGACCATTTCGAAGAAGAATGTTTTGAACATGACATGAGAGCGAGGATTTTCGGTAAGTTATTTTTTAATTTTTAATTTTTAATTTAGAATTTGCGGGGATGGTTACCGACCAGAGGGGCGGAGGGATACCACATGTGATGTGGTAATCCCTCTGCCCCAGGATGTGCTGGAATGCTTTTATATTTTAGTATTTATACAATAATGACCACCTGCCCTATTTACTAAGGGGCAAATATAACTCAAGTAACTTCAGCGCAATCTCTCCTCCGCTGCAGCACACACACGCGCGTATATATATATATATATATATATATATATATATAAAAATATATATATGAATGTGAATGTGATGTACAAGGGTGCAAAGGGGTTTTCTCCTTAAGAAGGGTTATGCAAGTTGACTTGTAGGATGAGAAATGTAGTAGCGCTCCTTCCCTCAAGGGGGCATTGTTTGCGCCCGAGCAAAATGTTTTGCTGAGACGCTAAAAAGGAAGTAGCAGTAACACAAAGTGACTGACTGCCGTGGCGTGCAAAGGTGGATAACCTATAAACTTCGGTAAGGTCTGAAAATGGTTGTAAGAGTCAGCATATGAGATAATGATTAAGTTAGAAGACTTAAGATTTATCAATGATGATTTTGTATTCCCGGCGATTTCTGTAGATCCGTATACGAGTTGTGTGCATATCTCTGCCGCGCTGAAGGCAACACGGAACAGCGGGGTTAGCGTGAGTAATGCTGGCGTACATGTGTGAGCTGTATTATCTCCTACCAATATATGCTGACTGGTAAATAAGCTACCATTTTTATGTTTCGACCTAATTTAGAGGGGAGACGTGCGTGTTGATTGCCAAGTGTGTGTGTCCGGGAGTCTAGGCCACACACTGGAGGGAAAGTGAGTCAATTTTATTTTGCTCTGAGAATTGTTTCTGTATTGGTTAAGAGGATGTTTTGTTATGAATGTACTTTTACATTTCTCATGGAATTATTCTATTTTGAAAGTGACTACAAGGGATGTGGCTTAACAAATGTTTTTATTTCCTTTTTTTTTTTTTTAGAAAGTGCCACTACTGTTGTTTAGTGCTAGCTAAGGACTGAAGTTCAGTTTAATACAGTTGAGCAGTCTGAGTCATTATGAATCTTTTTTTTTTTTTGTAATTAAAACTGTCCTAAACCCTCAAGAAAAACCAAGAAACAAACACAATATTAACGCTGTTCTTTATTAAGCTCAGTCAGGGAATAAACACCCACAAATTAAAAAAATGTGTTTGTGTTCGGTCTCATCATTCTTGACCAGGCCACACATTTTGGTACCAGGAGTGGGGTTCCCCTGTTAGGTTTTGAGGTTTTAGTTTAGATAGGGACAGTGAGCACCTAGACAGCAGTAGTGGTGAAGAACAGTCCGGATCCGGTACCAGTCGGCAGTGTGGTATTCCTGGAGTGGCTGTCTGCGATCGGTGGCTGGTGGGCCAGGACGGGAGGTGTCTGCAGGCTGCGGGAGAAGAGGACTGCTTGATGTCACATTCTCTGACACTGCGGGACAGAGGAACATTGGAATGATCGGGACTGTGTTATTTTGCTGCAATAAAGACAGTGCACGAGACACTTCAGAATGTCGGATGGAGAAGAAGGGACAGCTGCTCCTAGGCCGAGAACCAGCTGGGATGAAGATAACCCTGCTGCTTCCTCAAACGTTGATAGGACAAGATGGGATTGCCTCCATCTGCCTCCACGCAGATGAAGGCAATCCCTTGGCACAGCTGCAGTCACAGATTTTGGAACTGAGTAAAAAACAAGATGCAGTGATGTCAAGTATTACTAATTTGGGTGATGTGCAAACAAAGTCTATTGTCTACATTCCAAGAAAAAAACAGATTGTACCTTTTAGTGGTGAACCAGGGAAAGATGCTCACACTGTGGACGAGTTTATAGAAGAGGTGGAACGGGTGATGAGAGCAAGGCGTAGAGAGGAACAAGTAGACTTTATTCTCTCATTGCTAAAAGGTTCGGCCCTGGAGGAGGTGAAACTACGTATGGGGGGACAGGCTGGACAGCCCAGTGATCTGTTCTCATACTTGAATGGAGCCTTTAGGGAGAAGCGCACTACTCCACAACTGTTACACGCGTTTTATGCCCGCAGGCAAGTAGAGGGGGAGGACTTGCGTGATTATTCACATGTTCTCTCACAGCTACTCAATTCCGCTCTCCAACAGTCTCATAATGCAGTTGCCGATACACAGCTGGCACTTAGAGATCAGTTCATTGAAGGGGTACGTGACTCCACTCTTCGCCGTGAGCTGTGTAGGCTTATCAGAGAGAAGCCCGACTCTAATCTGTTTGAGGGGGTCAGTGTCTTTGACCACAAGCTCAGTTTCAGGAGATCTGTTGGGGGGAGGAGTTTCTCAAAAGAGCACCTGTGTGGGCTTTGGATGTTGGAGGAAAGGATAGAAGGATATGAATAAACAAAACAGGAAACGTATCCGTTATCTCACTGAACGCAGGTCAGCAAAAAATCAAAACGGTCAGTAAAAGTCAATACGCTGGTGAATGTCACGACTTTCTTATCCTACGACTCTCTTGGTAAAAAACTAACTGAACTAACTTTGAGGGCAGCCATTATGGTACTAATATTTGTCCTATCAACAAATTATTTCACCTGAGCTACAGAACGCTGCAACTTCTCCAGAATTACCAAGGGGGAATGGCTGTTTCTCTGAGTGATACCCTGTCAGCCTAAACTGACTTATTGTACTTTTTTTGATCGTGTAGTATGCCCTGCGTAGTTAGGAAACCTTGCTCGGCGCACGGAGCGGAAGCTTTTGGCCGCACAGAGGGCGCGAGAGCCAAAATAAAAACGACAAGCATAAACCAGGCTAAACGTTTCTTTTGAGACGGTTATCTTTTTTAACCTTTAAAAGGTTTAGGAGTCATTAATGACCGCAGATGATACCTGTACACATCCTAACTAGGGCTCTTATAAACAATTATTTTAATAAACGATTATTCGGACAATTAATTGTGTAATCGATAAAAATTTACAAGTTCTGCTGATTCTTAACATAATTACTTAAGCTTATTGTATGAGTAATAGAAATGGGAAAAAATGCTTATCGGTGAATAATTCACTTTGAATAACAAGGATAAATCCCCAACTAAAAAAGTTTGAGAATCAAAATGTTAAAAGTTCACAGCTTTCTGGTTGACATTGTCAGGGTTTTGTTTACCGATGAACTCAGGACGCACACACGGAACTAAAAGTTTGAGTCTTTATTGAAAGAAGTATGCTGGGTGATGAGTGATGAAGACCGGAGGTTCAGGACTGCAGAAAGTCAGGGATGTAGATGATGGCAGGAGCTGACGGCCCGGAGACAGAGAGTCCACACTTGCTAGGTGCTGCTCGGCTAGCAGGCCTCATAGCACTCAGGTTAGCAGTTCATTGGAGACACCAGGGCACAGAGCTGAGCTTCACCAGGGCGGCTAGTCAGGTTAGCAGAACTTGAGAGACACCAGGGCACAGAGCTGAGCTTCTCCAGGGCGGCTAGTCAGGTTAGCAGAACTTGAGAGACACCAGGGCACAGAGCAGAGCCTTTCCAGGATGGCTAGTCCAGTTAGCAGTTCATTGGAGACACCAGGGCACAGAGCAGAGCTTCACCAGGGCGGCTAGTCAGGTTAGCAGAACTTGAGAGACACCAGGACACAGAGCAGAACCTCTCCAGGAACAAACAGTGAACGAACAGTCTTTAGAGTGACTGGCAGGACTAACCTTAACAACAGGAGCAAAACAAAGCTTCCAAGGCAAACCGGGGACAGCCATGGAGAGGTGTGGAATGATGACGGCCCAGTGCTGAACTGAAGGCAGAGGCAGGTTAAATAGAACACTTCACAGGTGGAACCAGGGTCTGGCTAATTGACTGGTAAATGATATCAGGTGTGACTGACTGCTGAGGAGGTGAAGTGGAAATGACAGAAAATAACTGATGACTGAAAACAATAAATAAAGTCAAACCTAACCCAAAAGAGATGAAAAAATGAAAATAACAGAAAAACAAAGCCAAACCAAAACTCAACCATGACAGACATAATATCAATACAGTGCAAATGCCTATGTAGTGAAAATAGTCACAAAAAAGTATCAAGTTCCACTTGTACATTACATTCTTGATTTTTCTTTTTAGATTACAATAGATTTTATTTTATTTATATAAAACAGATCCTTCTAGTGTACTGCAGAGCAAAGTTAAACTTATGTTTTAGTTTATAAATGATAATATAATGATAATGACACATTCATCAAATAAGGTAAACATCTAGCTTAAATTAAGGCATGATAAATACTACCTTTTTTCATATCATTCTGACCAAGTTTTATATTGTGTTTCTTTTATTCTGCAATAGAAATAGCTGTACCTTCCCGCAGTGGGGAGACTCAGGTGACAGCAGACTTACAGACAATATTGATTAAAATGGAACACAGCTCGATTTAAAGTTAAGCCGTACAGCAGAAGAAAAAGAAAACAAACTGCAATCATCAATACATAACGCCTAGTCAGATAAAACATTTTTAAAAAAACGAGTACATTTACAGAGTAATGTAATATTATAAACATATTTTGTTACACAAATTAACAAAAACTGCAAAGACTTCCACAGAACAGAACCAAACGTTCCTCTAAATATATTAGTCTGATAAGACTCTGCAGGTTTTCACTGGAACCTGCTCATGCTGTAATGAACAGAGGCAGCGGACCCAGAATTCAGTCAGACCAGCAGAGGTTTGTTCAAAGGAAAGGCTCTTTAATAACATCAAAAACAAACAGGGAAAAATCCAAAAGAGACCGTTGAACCAAAAGACGGTAAAAAAATAGACAGACAAGCAGAGCAGACAAGGCAGGAACAGGCAGGACTGAATGGCTCAGGTTTCTGGAGAAACAGGGGGTCAAAAATCCAAACGCAAACCAACATACAGAAATTTGCAGGAGGAGACTCACCTACACTCAACAAGACATGTCTGATGTCTGGTCTCAACAGTGTATATGGAGGTGGAAGCAGGTGAAACCGGTGAGAGGTGATTGCAGCAGGGGTGGAGTTAGGCAGGTGTGCAAAGTAAGTAATTAGACCAGACATCAGTGCTGAGGCTCAAAACAAGAACAGATCAAAAAATCAAACCTAAACTAAGAAGCTTCTGAAGACATAACAGGATAAACTAAAACAGTAAACAAGAATCTAAACAAGAATCCAGACAAGATAGAACTCAAAACAGTCAGATAATAAAAGACAGGAGAGAGAAGCAAAACTAAAACTAACATAAACCAGAACAGAACTCAGAATATTACACATGCTGCAGTGAAAGAGCTCCGTTTTTGTCATCTCCATCTTTAAACTACAAACCAGATGCTTTCATTTCGCCTGCCCCCCAATAGTTAATTTTATGGGACACAGGGTTTTCCCAGAATTTGGGCAAATCTTTGCAGTAGGTGTCTTGGTGGGTTGAGGGGTGTGTGCGGTTAACTGTGCCGGCGGGATTTTTACCAAAATATTGCTTTTTCACAATAAAAAACAGCAGAACAGTATAGTGTTGTACCAGGCAAGTAAAAGTTAGGTAACCAAAGTAAGAAGAACATGATTTCTAATTGTGATGGTAGAAGTATCCAGTCAGGATACTTCTGGTTTTACGGTTATAAACATTGATCAATTATTTGGTGGATATAAAGGCTGCTGATAATGAGACGGCTGCGAGCAACAACAGAAAACCATGCAGGGTGCAGGCCGGCCTGCAGCACAGTAAAAATGCAGAGGTCGCTGTCACGTACTCATTTGATGTCAGCAATACCCATTGGTGGGTAATCCGTAGAGCCAACATTGGCACTGCTGTTTCTTGTCACATAAACCACGCAGTCTGTTTGTACTAACAGACCGATCACAACTTGGGTTAAAACAGTTGGTTTGGAAGTGGCTTTTTGTCATGATTTGTTATTGAACCCGAACACAACCACAACAGAGTTAAGTTTAACAGTTTACTGTAGGTTGAGGATAGTGGAGGAAGAAACCAAGGGTCTGTACTGAGCTGAAGCAGGAGGATGGTGAAGGCAGGAACTGGCAAGCAGGATGGAACCAGAGCACGGAGGCAGCATAACCAGAAGCACAGCAGAATGGAAACTTGGAACCAGGCTTGACCAGCGGCACGACAGGATGGAGACTTGGATGGAGACTTGACCAGCAGCACGACAGAATGGAGACGTGGATGGAGGCTTGGAACCAGGCTTGACCAGCAGCACGACAGAATGGATACTTGCAAGGTCAGAGGGAGATCAGAACCAGAACCACAGCAGGCAGGCGGAGATGAAGGGACTACGGGCTGGATGAAAACTGGATGAGGTAAGCAGCAGAAACTGTAGTTAGCAGAAGTGAACAGGAATTAGCAGACGGGCCGACAATGAAGGACTAAATACAGGGAGCTTAAATAGTGAGGCTGACAGGTGTACTGAATTCTGGCTGATTGATGACTGACAGGTGTGGAAGATTACTGAGGTGGAGAGAAGACTGGAGTGTATGGAGGGTGAAACGTGCCAATAATATGTCCATGGTGCAGAAGACAAGGCTGCATCATGACACTTTTTTCTTGTTGAATAATGGCAGTAATTGTTTAAATGCGCGTCCACGGCGGTTAGCGCAAACCATGTTAGGAGGCCTTTAGTCATTAACGTGGTCGGCCCGGGATCCACCCTGACCCGCGGCGCTTTGCCGCCTGTCTTCCCCCCTCTTCCTGTCAGCTCACTGTCAATAAAACGCGTGCCTCTAGAGCCGCAAACACATAAAAAAAGTGGGTTTTTTTTCCTGCGTCGCTCTCACGGGTTAGCTTCGGTGTGAGTGGTTGAAATAGCACATCGATAAAGATGACAGACAAGTGGCTTATCCAATCATATGCAAGAATTTTTGATAAGGCCCAGCCTTCAATAAAGGCAATTCCTATGGCGGTGTCCCAGATGTATGTGAGTGGAGCTAGGCGGAGCGACATGCGTCTGGCTTCTGTCAGGTTAGTGGTACTCTACAGGTGACCCTAGAGTTTGAGGAAGATTTATTATTAACATGAACAAACTGGAATCTGTCCGACAGATAAGATTTAAACCAGCCTAATGCTTTCCCCTTAATCCCTAGAGTATGCTCAAGTCTTTGTAGGAGAATATTATGATCAACTGTGTCAAATGCAGCACTGAGATCTAACGGAACAAGTATAGAACCGCGCAGGTTCTAAAGATTCCTCCAACGTTGCCTCACTTACTGAGGACGAGGTAATCATGTCTGGGAGGATGCCAATTATTTTATTTTTAATGGAATCAATTTTATTTATGAAGAATCCCATAAAATCATTACTGCTAAGAGCTAAGGAAATGGATGGATCAACGGAGCTATGACTCTGTGTAAATTTGGCAACTGTACTGAAGAAAAATCTAGGATTATTTTTGTTCTGCTCAATTAATGATGAAAAAATGCTGCTCTAACTCTGCGAAGGGCCTTGTTATACAACAATAGACTTTCCCTCCAGATTAGGTAGGATTCCAATTAGTGTGTAGAGCGTCATTTTCTCTCCAATTTTCTAACATTGTGCTTCAATGAATGCAGCTCTAAATTAAACCAGGGAGCCAGCTTCCTGTGAATAATCACCTTCTTTTTCAAGGGAGCTACATTGTCTAATGCAGAACGCAATGACAAAGTCATACCGTTAACAAAGACATCTATTTGTGAATGGGAAGAAACAACATTGCTGCTATCTGCAGGGTATTTCTGCAATACTGACGATATTAAAAGGGGGACAGACTCTTTAAAGTTTGATGCAGCATTGTCCGATAAAGATCTACTATAATGGAACCCTCTTTTGGGGGTGAAGAACTTAGTTAGATTAAACTCAAATGTTATAAAAAAATAATCAGATAGGACAGGGTTGTGAGGAAATACTGTTAATTCTTCATGATCAATGCCATATGTCAGCACAAGGTCTAAAGTATGGAGCCAAGAGTGCGTCGGTTTATGCACATTTTGAGCAAAACCAATTGAATCTAGAATAGTTTTAAAGGCTACGCTAAGGTTATCACATTCTGTGTCAACATGAATGTTAAAATCCCCCACTATAATAACCTTGTCAGTGTTTATCACCAAATCAGATAAGTCTGACAACTGATCCAAAAACTCAGAGTAAGGGCCTGGTGGATGATACAAAACAACAAACAGAATAGGTTTTATTGCTTTACAATTTGGATGAGGGAAACTGAGGGTTAAATGTTCAAAAGAACTGTAGTTATTAGTTGGCCAGGGACTAATTAATAAATCAGACTGAAAGATGGTTCCCACTCCTCCTCCTCTTCCCACATATCTGGGAATGTGGAAATTTGAATAATTGGAGGGAGTTGACTCATTTATACTAACGTAGTCCTCTTGTAGCCAGGTTTCTGTGAGACAAAATAAATCAATCTGTTTATCAGAAATCAATGTATTTGCCCTAAGGTGTCAAATAGGTCAGGGTGTGTGTCACTTTATGGCATATATGCTATAAAAACCCACCAGTTATTACTCCTTTGGGGTAATCTTGTAGAAAAATAGTTTATTGCTAGTTTTTGAATCTGTCTTTCGTAAAGAGGATGGATAGTATGAAGTGTATGAGGTGTCTAATTTCAATGGTTAAAAACACGCTGCTTTGTTTACAAGCAACGTTTACAATTGTCACCCAAGTTATTTATTTTATAGCATTAATTGTTTGCATTTGGAGGACCTAGTTGCAAGAGGACTATGTGCTGAAATTCTAAAGGATTGTTTATTCGACAGTGAGATTAAAATTGAGTCAAATAATGCAAAGAATATCTGGTATTGCTGGTCAGACCTTTTTATCTATCGGTTCCAGCTTTACGTGCAAGAGATCGCAATCACTCAAACAAAACTTCTTGTTGTTCCTTGTTTGGCACAAAGGCAGTTTTTTCTTGGAAGAAGACAAGAAAAGGTGCACATTTTTAAATCCCATGATAAATTTTCTGAGAGCGGAATAAAGGTAGAATTCAAAGTAATAATTATACAGTATACAAAAAAAGATATGTTAACAAGAAATCCCATGACAGTGGACAACATATTAGGTAATGAAAAAGGGAAATATATGCTTGTAAGATTACCAATAATACCAGAACATTCAATACAGTCTTAACTATGAAATTAACAGCTCACATTTCTGTGAGAGGATTATTTTCGGTTTCTGCTTTTCTGTTATAGCTATATTTTTTTCAAAATGAAAATGTATAAGAGCTGACAAATGAGCTAAATGACTCCAACAAGCTTTTTAAATTATTATATTAATTAAGAGGTATTAGAGCCATATTTTGGAGTTTTGTGTTTGTTGTAATACCCAAAATGGACAGTGGGTGATTTCATCTGTTTTAAATTGAGTCACAGGTAGCGGCACGGCAGGTGTGCTGATTGCGGCAGAAACAAACAGTTTTTTGAGCGTCGTCGTCGGTTGTGAAAGGTTTTGTAATTGATCACTGCGTTGCAGCAAATAATAGATCCTTGGGTTGTAAGCCAGTGGGCACCATTGGAAGTTGCATTATTGTGAGAGAGCGCTGCATCAATAAAAGCTCTTCACTCATACCTGAAGTGAATTCATTGGATGCAAGAGGACGACGCGTCAACTTAGTGCCAGTCAGCAGCCTCACTGTGGCTTAGGTTCGTTTTTGTTTTGTTAAGAACAAGTCACTACAAGAGGTATAAAGCTATCCAAACCAACCTATTATGAAAAAAGTAATTGAATAAATAGATGTTATTATTCAAATTTTTTTGTAAGCTTTGGCTGATTTTAATAGTCATGCCAAGGTCTATTTAATGTCAGACCTGTAGCCCAAAGAATTCAGTTAAATAGATTCAGGCTAAAATATCTCAGAAGGCAACATATTATGCCTGGATCTAAATAAATTCAAAAGCAGAATTTGACATTTATCATCGGCACTATCTGTCTGATGAGGGTATCGCGCCATTTTATCTTTTCTCTTCAGACCACCAGTGACCAAGACAATATTATTCCAAAAGTACACAAACAGCTCATCTTGGAGGCCGCAAAAGAACACAGAACATATTAGGCCCTGCACCTGACTTGTTTCAGTTAAGTTTAGTAAAAGTAGGTTTACTGTTATTTTTTGGAAGGTGTGCATCCTGGTAGGTTTCATGTAAAACTAACATTTCAGAGAATAACTATATACTCAATCAAATCTGGTGGTGGTGGTACTATGATGGTTAGTCTACTCTCTAAAATAAGACTGAGGCCAACTTGCCATGGGACATCCTACCAGGAGTAGGATTCTCTGGAAAACATAGTTCTCAGAATCATAGCAGATCGCACAAACCCGCCACCATTTTAAGGCGGTGAACATGATTCAAGAGAGGGGTGATATATGGTGGAGATTTGACATAATGACCTAATTATTAAATTGATAATAAAACTATATTGTGTTTATTTTATTCTGCAATTTTGCCCTTACTGCAGAGCCTTAGATTCTTAATTTCTGCTTTGTATGTTTTACCTTTGTGTCAGAATCTTTCCATTTACTTTTTGACTTTTCAGTTGTGGCACTTGAATTTCTCAATGAGGTACAATAAAGCCTATTTCCATTCCATTCTATTCTATCCTATGTTCCTTCTATTTCATGTTTCAATCCTCATAAAGAGTATTTATAGTATTATAGTATAATATTTACGATGGGAAGACGGCTTTGAAATATTCTACTATCCAATACAATACTTTTTCATGATTGGCAAAACTGCCAAAAGTAACATTTGAAATACCAGATTATAAAAAAAAGAAAAAAAAGAAAAAAGGTTTTAAGCTCTAAACAGTATTAATTTAAAAGTACTGGCCTAATCCTGCTTAGCTCTGAAGGCCCATTTTTACGCCGGTTTAAGATTTGACAGTAAATGAGAACTCATTGATCAGAGGTAAACATTGTAATATGTATTTAATTCATTAGGAATTCCCAACGGAGACAGAAGTTTACATTACCATTTCGTTGTATTCATTACAAGCTGACATCCTGGCGATGTATAAGAATTCTGTCTAACTTTTCCTAGTCTGAATACATCTTTTAAAGGCTGTGTCCCTCCCATGCTTGGGAGGAGGGTGATCTGTTCTTAAAACAAAGAGGCTGTTCTTGTCTGCAAAAGGTCAGGCAAAATTACCAACCCCCTACCATAAAACCCATGTATGTTTATCTTACCCTCAAAGAGGGAGACAGTCAACAACCATGCATTCCTTTAGTTCTTCCATACGAATACAACTAAGATATTTATTTTCCTCAACACCAGACTGTTCCCAAACTCTCAACAATTGCGCTGGACTGAAACCAATTTTTCAGTCACATGGAAACCAGATTTGTTACAGTCAAACAGCTAATGGTGTTGCTGTGAAATGTTGCAAACATTACTTACTTCTATTGCTTACTTTTTTCAATGGATTGGCTTCTTTCTTTCCCTCTTCCAGTTTCAAATAATCATTTTCAAACACAAGGACAGCTGTTATAACATTTTAACCAGCATTATGATAAAGAGTTGTTCGATATAGTGCATCAGTTAATACAATTTCAAAGATTTGTCTCAGAAACTTTGCTTACAGTAATCAATTACACAGAAATATTTTTAAAGAAATGTACCACTGAAACCACTAAATCAACAAATGGTATGTATGTCTTGCAAATATCACTCTTTTCTGTCCATGTAAAGACATTTCTCCTCTGCTCATGCTACTGGAGCGCAGTGTGGCATTCATTATTGTAGACCAGAATGTATTTGCTCATAGGAAGAAAACCAGCTTGTTGCTGAGCCAGAAATACCAACAAGATGTTAATCTTGTTGGTATTTCTGGCTCAGCAACAAGCTGGTTTTCTTCCTACCTATCGAATAGATGTTTCACTATAAAAAGTGAGTCCTTCTCCATGAAAGCTTTATTAACCTAAGGGGTTCTCCAAGGCTCAATACTTGGGCCATTACCATTTTATTTTCTCAAACATACATGCCGTTTAAACCTCACCAATTTCCTAATAAAACTGAATTGTTGGACTCCCTCACCAAAACCAAAGCAACTGCCTGCCTGCACTATCTGCTATAACTCATCTGTTCAAGTCTGGTTCTGCTTGTCTGTCTCACCCTCTGCTATTCATCCCTCACAATAAACCTTTTAAAGAAATATCCTGGCTGAATATCAGGTTTACAAGCATCAGTCATTACAATTTAATAATTCCCCTCCATGTATGTGAGGACAAAATACTTTAAACTGAATTCTGAACTTGATAGGAAACCAGTTTTAGGAATTAAAAAGACAGTTATATTATCGGTCTGTGTATCTTTTGGTCATTGGATTTTCGTTTCAGAAACAGGAATTGAAAAAATAAAAACAAATGGCCGTTTGATTTTTGTTTTAAAATACAAAAAAGAAAATCGAAATATAAAGCGTCTCTCTTTTTCATTGTCATTAAGGGAAAAGTGAAATTTGAAAAATGATTTGAATTTCATTTTCCATTTCGGGTAAGAAAAAACAAAAATGGTTTAAAACATAAACGAAAAAGAGGCTCGTTTGTTCATATTCTGAGACCGGAAGTGGTCACTTTTGCGTTGCAAAAGCACCACATTTTTCAGAATAAAATGTCTTAAGAACCTTACGCAGATTTGATTTTAGACACGACAAAACAAGGCTTGTCATCCATACAATTTGTGCAGATATCCCAGGTGAGAGGGGGAGTAAGACGATATTCTCTATGAAAAGTGAGACGATTTTCCAATGAAAATAAATGAGTTTACTGCGGTCAAGCCAGCCGCCACTGGGGACACGGCAGTCATGCCAGCCCTCTCCTGGTTTTGAAGGTCATGCGAGCACCATGCATTACGGTAGTAATGCCTGAGACTACTTTCCAAAATAAAAGCATTGTGTTTGACGTGTATCAACCTATTCTATTCTTTGTTTTGTTGCACATATGGACTTCAGTTAGTTGAAATAATTTCTTACAGCTTTATGTATGTGAATATGGAAATATATATTTTGGTCATAGTCACTGTTTAGCCTGAATAATTACTAAAAAAAAAAATAGCAAACAGCCTTAAACAGGCTTGCTGTTGCGATGACTCCGATAACTGAGAATTTGCACAGGGATATTAAAACAATTGGTTTTTCCAAGTGACTACTTTCACTTACAGACCACAGATTAAGATCTTGAGATGTTACTCATCAAAATCCATATACATGATGTGGAATTTCTAAATTAAAGCTCTCCAAAATCTCTACAATAAACCGGTTATGAAGCGTCCGTCAGTTTGACTTAACCTTACGTATATATATAGCAAAATATGAACAAATAAATATACCACCGATTTTTTTTTTTTTTTAATTTACATTTAAGAGAAAATCGGAAAAGATTATGATCACTTTCCAAGTGCCCACCAACCCGAAAGTCGTGACGTCAGTACGTGAACGTTCATCTCAACATGGCGGATTACTGCACTACATGCGATAGCCAAAACGAGAAATCTGAAAGCGAAATTTCGACTTCAACCGAGCGATTCCTACCAGGAGACCATTCTGATGTATCGGAGGAAGAATATTTGTGTCTGGAGCCTCACATGTTCGACCCAGACATTTCAGATGAAGAGAAGGCAGCAGATGAACAAAATGTATCACTAAAATAAATGAGCATTTATTCACAACTAAAAATGAATTTATGCCATGGCCTAGTTAGGCCCAATGATGAGGTGCTACTTATCATAAAGAATCACTTGACAGCATTTTGAAAACAGTCTCTGTACATTAATATTTAGCCTACCTACATACTAGCATAACAAAAGTCAAAAATAATAACATATTAAAAATATACACTGAGTAATATTGAGGCCTAAATATTTCCTGAAATGTAAATCAATTTCCAACTTACCATAAATGCATTAATAGTGAATTTAGCAAATCAGTTATGGTGTGTAATTCATATACAAATATACAATTAATCAATCTTATTTTTGAGGTGTTCCTGTTCTCACTGCCAATAATGGATTCTGCGAGAGAGTGCATCTGTTGCCAGAAAATCGGCTTGGTTGTTGCTAAGATTGAAGAAGCCAGAGAGGAGATGGATGGAGAAATCCCTGACACAGACCATCCTGGCATGGAAGCGGTGTGTCTAAATGCTTGGACATTGCAGGTTGCTTGGTCCCAATACAAGCAACAGTATAGACATATAGCCTATAGACAATTTGTGAGATGGTGTTGGGACTATTTAGGCAAAGATACCAGGGCTGTGATTCCCTCGTGTGCAGTCAGCTGTGTAAGGGCTCACTTCCCACCCCCGGGACGTGAAGATGATTTTACCTTTAGAGGTCACCTGTTGGCAGTTAAAAAAAATTCCCAAGCTGAAAGAATAAAATCTAAAACATGCATGTAAACAAAATTGTTGTGGTTAAATATGTAATATAAGCAATTACTAATAAAATGATTTCATGGTCCTTTTGAAAATCGACTGAATGAGAGATTGATGGCATCATCTTTTGTTGGTTTCACAAATGAACGTGTCAGTGATGGGGGCTCTTATGCTGCATCAACCTGCTTAGTTTTTATTTTCTCCTGCTCTGCTAGCAGCATCTAAAAAAAAAAAGCAGCAGTGGGTAAAATTTCTCATAACAATTTTTTTTTGATTGCTGGGGTGCATTTACACACAAGTGAATAAAGAGATACAGGAAAGTAAAAGACAACACATGTGGACATAGATACATGAAAATAAAAAGACAAAGAGTGAAGCAACTAGTATAGCAGTGGTGATTCCTGACAAAGATTATTTCAAAAAGGACATCTAATTATCTCAGTATATATGCAGCAGAATTATGTATGCTATATTATTTGCTTGAGAATGGGTGGAGGATACTAATATAAATAAATAAAATAATTTGTAGTGATTATCTGCACTGAGTATTCAAAAGGGATGTACAAATAATCATCAAAATATATGAGGTTATGGCTGTTCATCATAGAATATGTGAACAAAATAAAAATGTAATATTGTTTTGGACTCATGCTCATGTAGGTTTTTTGGGTAATGAAAGAGCAGATAGGTTGGCTAAGGAGGCTTATAAAAAAGAAGATATTGATATGCCAGTAAAGTTATCTAAATCTGAAGGCAAAAGTATAGTTTGGAGAGAAAGCAAGAAGATATGGAAAAGTAGGTGGGATAATGAAATAAATGGAAGGCACTTATATAGGATACAAAATACAGTTGATGTAGTAAGGATTAGAGGAATAAACAGGAGGGAGGAAATAATTATAAATAGAATAAGAACCGGTCAGTTTGTTTTAAATGGAACTCTTTGTAAAATGGGGAAACATCTTACTGGTTTTTGTAGTTGGTGCCATGATGTAGAAACAATAGAACATGTTTTTATTAATTGTAGAAGATATGTAAATCAAAGATTATTAAAAACGGAATTAGGTTTGGATAGGAATTTAAAATTGAGAATGTGGTTTATAAGCTAAATAGTATTTAGGGGAAAAAGAAGATTCTTCGGTTTAAAAAAGTACTGGGATCAGCGAATTTGAGGAATAGATATTAGGATCCAATAGATGGCAGTAGTGCAACAATAATGGATGCAAGCTGCCGATAAAATCTAAAGAAGAATAGCGGCCGTGAAGAGCCAAAGATGAAGACCCCCTCCCCCGGAGCACCGAGGCAGTCGTCTTTAAAATGACGAGCCACAAACGGGCTCTATGTGTGTCTTTTGGCCACTTATGCAATCTTCCATCTTCATGAGAACAGTACATAGTGACACAACAACGAGGCATCTTGTAAAAAAGCTGTGAAAGCAAAATAACCCTATCCATTTAGTACTCAGACAGTATAGCGGAGGCCGGCTTCCAGGTTAGCAACTCATGCTATGACGTCACTGGGAAAGTCCGCCGAGCGAGATCGTTTTGATTCCATGGATTTTAAAAATGCAAAAAACGAGAGATGCGGGTAGGAGACCAAAAAAAATTATCAGAAGTAATGAATAACTATGTGGACATCATCTGTGAGAAAAATCTCGCTGATCTGTCACTTCAACGATTAACGCTTCATAACCGGTTTAAGTCAATTTCACCTAAGTTGCTGACAATGTTGCTACTAAACGGTACATTTTCAGGTGATACTGTCACTTCAGCCTGACAGTAGAACACCTCGAGATGTTGCTCAACAAATTTCATTCAAATCTGATGTGGAATTTCAAAATGAAAGCCCTTCAAAATCTCTCTATATATTCACTTTGACCTAAGTTGCTGATAATGTTGCTACTAACCCTTATGTTTTAAGTGAAAGAATTTTATTCAGCATGACAGAACACCTCCAGAGGCTACTCATCCAAGCTCATTAAGATTTGATGTGGAATTTCAAAATAAAAGACTGTTCCAACATAACTATATACACTATATTGCAAAAGTATTCGCTCCGCCATCCAAATTATTGGAATGAGGTGTTCCAGTCGCTTCCATGGTCACAAGTGTATAAAACCTATGCATGCAGACTGTTTGCACAAACATTTGTGAAAGAATGGGTTGCTCTCAGGAGCTCAGTGAATTCCAGTGTGAAGCTGTGATAGGATGCCACCTGGGCAACTAATCCAGTTGTCAACTTTCCTCGCTCCTAAATATCCAACTGCTGTATCATAAGAAAATGGAAGTGTTTGGGAATGACAGTAACTCAGCCACGAAGTGTTAGGCCACGTAAACTGTCAGAGCGGGTTCAGTGGATACTGAAGTGCACAGAGCGTAGAGGTTGCCAACTTTCTGTCAATCACTACACTCTTCCAAACTTTATGTGGCCTTCAGATTAGCTCAAGAACAGTGCAGAGAGCTTCATGGAGTGGGTTTCCATGGTCAAGCAGCTGTATCCAAGCCCTACATCACCAACTGCAACGCAAAGCGTTGGAGACACGTTGTTTGGAGTGACAAATTACGCTTCTCCATCTAAGAATCTGATGGACGAGTCTGAGTTATGCGGTTGCCAGGAGAACGGTGCTTGTCTGACTTCATTGTGCCAAGTGTAAAGTTTGGCAGAGGGGGGGGGGATTATGGTGTGGGGCTGATTTTCAGGAGCTGGGCTTGGCCCCTTAGTTCCAGTGAAAGGAGCTCAACCCAATAGAACACCTTTGGGATGAAATATAGTGGAGACTGAGAGCCAGGCCTTGTCGTACAACATCAGTATGTGACATCACAAAAGTGTTTCTGAAAGAATGTTCAAAAATTCCCATAAACACACTCCTAAACTTTGTGGACAGCCTTCCCAGAAGAGTCGAGGGCAGGTGAGTGAATACTTATACATACAACATAGTGTATATTAGGTTTCTCAATGTACTGGAAACTAAATATTTTTTGGTATACACAGAGAAGAATAATCATTAATATGAATTTAAAAAAATCATAGCCAGTCTAAGAACATTTTTGTTGTTGTTGTTGTGATCTTTTCCATAATTTGGACAAAAGAAACTCTCAATGGAACTTTGCCTTATTTGTTATTGGCTGAAATAATGTACTGCTTAAAGCCTTGTTTTCTGGGAAAGAAGGATGTCCAAGAATCAGCGAGCGTAAGTAGGCCTATGTCTTTAAGATACAACAGTTAGATTCTGTCTCTTGTTTTCAATATGAGAAGTACGAAAGAGGATTAGGGCCACTCAAAAAAAAAAAAAACTCAATTCTGACTTTTTTCTCAGAATTCTGACTTTAATCTCAGAATTGTGAGAAAAAAGTCAGAATTCTAAGAAAAAAGTCAGAATTGAGTAGATTTTTTTATTTTATTTTTTGAGTGGCCCTAATCCTCTTCCGTAGAGAAGCCATATCACAAAGGATGACCAAAGTTTTATGAATACCGGGCTTGTTGAACTGCAACACAAGAACATCATCCAGCTGTTTTGTATAGTTGTGATAGCCCCCCCCACACACACACTTTTGATAAACTTTACGGTTGTTTTATGTTTTTAATCCAATTTCACATTTTTAAAAGAAACAAATCTGTTATCAAAAAAAAGTATTTATTGAACCTGAATGTTAAGGTGTGTTTTCCATTGATGGCATTCTTCTTCAACAATAGCTGTATACTACCCTTTCAGAATATTAACAGTGACAACATCAGATGTGGATCCAATTTGTTGAGCAACATCTGGAGTTGTTCTACTGTCAGGCTGAAGTGACTATATCCACTTAAAACGTACCAATTAGCAGTAACAATGACAGCAACTTAGGTCAAATTGACTTAAAGTAGAGCAATTTGGATAAAGAGAGTTGTAAAATCTTACACTGAGTTGCTTTTATTTTAAAAATTTTACTGAAAACGTACATTGTAGTAGCAATATTGACAGCAACTTAGGTCAAGGTGACTATATATAGAGAGATTTTGAAGGGCTTTTATTTTGAAATTCCACATCAGATGTGAATGATATTTGTTGAGCAACATCTGGAGGTGTTCTACTGTCATGTTGATGTGACAGTATACACTGAAAACGTACCGTTCAATATTGACAGCAACTTAGGTCAAACTGACTTAACATAGAGATTTTGAAGGGCTTTTATTTTGAAATTCCACATCATGTAGATGGATTTCGATGAGTAACATCTCGAGATCTTAATCTGTCATCTGCAAGTGAAAGTAGTCACTTGGGAAAACAAATTGTTTTAGTATCCCTGTGCAAATTCTCATTTATCCAGGTAATCGCAACAGCAAGCCTGTTTAAGCTTGTATGCTATTGTTTTAGTATTTATTTATGCTAAACTCTGACCAGAATATATATTTCCATATTCACCAGCAGACCTCAATAATAAAAAAATATTACATAAAGCTGAAAGAAATTATATAAACTAACTGTAGTCGACATGTGTAAAAAAAAAAAAAAAATAGTAAACTAGGCTGATGCACGTCAAACATATTGCTTTTATTTTGGAAAGTAGTCTCAGGCATTAGGAACCACATCCGGTCTTGGGATATGAACAAACCAGCCGTTTTTCCGTTTCTGTTTAAAAGCTTTTTGGTTTTTTGTAACCAGAAATAGAAAATGAAATTCAAATAATTTTTCAAATTTTGCTTTTCCCTATTTGACAATGAAAAAGAGAAACGCTTTGTATTTCAATTTTCTTTCTTGTATTTTAAAACAAAAATCAAACGGCCATTTGTTTTTGTTTTTTTCAATTCCTGTTTCTGAATCAAAAATCCAATGACCAAAAGATACACGGACCATTATCAAGCTCGTCTGAACCTATTAATAATGAGTCCACAGCATTCTGTATAACTTTAAAAAGTCTTAGAAAGGCTTTGTCTAGTCTGGTTTACAGGCATTACAATTGTCTAATCGAGATGAAATATATGTGCATGTTTTTCAAGTAAAGCTGCCGGCATATTTCCAATGTTCCCTAACAGTAAGACGCAAAAGTGTAAGACGAATTTCACATGTTGTTGCCCAGTTTACAAGTAGAGATTTACTTGATTAACAACTGGAAACAAATCAGTGACCTATGTCCAAGTAAATATTTGATGCACCTTCTTTTGTCTGCTTATGTATACACTTCTTTCATTTATTTTTATTTGTTTGAACAAATAAAGGAAAACAAAATATGTGATGGTGCTAATGCTAATGTTCATTTCTGTTTTGTTAGACAATATCAGGCAGGCAGTTGCTTTGGTTTTAGTGAGGGAGTCCAACAATTCAGTTTTCTCAGGGAACTGGTGAGGTTTAAACGGCATGTATGTTTGAGAAAATAAAATGGTAATGGACCAAGTATTGACCCCTTTATTTAACCCCTTAGGTTAATAAAGCTTGCATGGAGAAGGACTCATTGTTTTTTTTGTTTTTTTTATAGTGAAACATCTATGCGATAGGTAGGAAGAAAACCACCTTGTTGCAGAGCCAGAAATAAGTCGTGACTTCCACCAGCGCATTGACTTTTACTGACGTTTGGATTTTTTGCTGACCTGCGCTGACCAGTGTGTTCAGCGAGTTAACAGATACGTTTGCTGTTTTGTTTATTCATATCCTCCTTTCCTCCAACGTCCAAAGCCCACACAGGTGCTCTTTTGAGAGACTCCAGCCCCCAACAGATCTCCTGAAACTTAGCTCGTGGTCAAAGACACTGACTACCGCTGTATGACAACGCATTTTGTTCTCGGCTGTACTACTGAAGGGATCAGTAAAATGCATTTATTTTGGAGGGAGGACTGAATTGAGCTTTATATTAGGACTAAAGATTAAGGACTAAGGATTCCCTATTTCACTGGATTATTTCTGCGCAAATGCAATGGTGCGGGACAGAGGTTTTTTTTCCCATAGGATCCGTATTCAGCAAAGTTTACGTAGAGTCTGACGGGTATGCTGCTGAGCGTCAAGATTGAATGTATATAAGATAAATTAAATAATTGAATGTGTATAGAATGAATAAAATTATTGAATGTGTATAGAATGAATAAAATTATTGAATGTGTATAGAATGAATAAAATAATTGAATGTGAATAAATGAAATAAATAATTGGATGTGTATAAATTAATTAAATAATTGAATGTGTATGGAATGAATTACATAATTACACATAATTAAATAATCACGATAAAAAAATATCATAATGATAATAATAATAATTAATATCATCATGATGATAGTATTTTCAATCTGAAAAACTCACACAGAAAGAAAAGGCAATTAGAAGAATTTTATTGATACAATATTTTAAGAGTTTGGCGCTCAGACCTCGGCAGGAAAAATTCACGCTGAATTATACTTCAATATGCATAAGCAGGCGTATGAGAATAGGGATATTTCCCCCCAAAAATTGCCGAGGTCGAGGCCGGTGCGTCAAACAGGGCCGGTTGCCGCGAAGTCCTACCAAAGTTGAGTGAGATGAATGGGGAGATGAGGTGAGGTGTATGGTAAGGTGCATGAATAGAGATGGTCAGTGTCAGGATGATACTTGGAACTGAAAGGCTTGCAAAGGGGAATGTCTGAAGCGAAATACGACATTAGTGCAATGGTTCTTGCGCTTGCCAAAAAGCAGGCCGAGAGATGATTTGGAGTTGCTGTTTAAGGTGAACGCTGGATGATGATTGGGCTTCGAGGAGGTGTGGCTTTTAGCGATTGCTCCATTGGAGGCGAACAAGCCTCTGATTGAATGGAAGTAAGCAAGAGTTCTTCGGTTGTATTTCCGCCTTTAACATCATTCAAACTAAAGACTCACAAAGAGAAAAGCGATTAGATAAATTTATTGATACAATAGTTTAAACTTTGGCGCTCGGACCTCGGCAGGAACATAAACAGTGATTTATACTTTAACGTAGATAAGCAGATGTATGAGAATAGGGAAATTATCCCCCAAAAAATGCAGAGGTCCAGGCCAGAGCGTCAGCAAGTTCAGAAGGCAGAGAGAAGGAGAAGGATGAGTAATGCAGGAGAAAATATGTGAAAGCTTAGCAAAGAGGGCCATTGCCGCAAAGGCTTACCAAAATTTAAACAAGATGAATGGAAAGATGAGGTGAGGTTGATGGAGAGGTGGAAGGTGAGGTGAATGGTCAGTTTCGGGCTGATGCACGTGATGAATGAATGATCATGGCAGGGAGCAAGGCGGGCAGCATGCAGGGGACATGGCAGCGAACCACAGGGAGCATGTCATAGAGTACGCAGGGAACCACAGGGAGCATGGCAGAGAACGCAGGTGGTATGGCAGAGAACGCAGGGAGCATGGCAGAGAACGCAGGGGGCATGGCAGAGAACGCAGGGGGCATGGCAGAGAATGCAGGCGGTATGGCAGGACACATGGCAGGGCAGGCCGCATGGCAGGACACATGGCAGGGCAGGCCGCATGGCAGGGAGGAGGGCGTTGCAGGGAGCGTAGAAGGAAACATGGCAAGGAGCATAGAAGGAAACACATGGCAAGGAGCATAGAAGGAAACACACGGCAAGGAGCATAGAAGGAAACACATGGCAAGGAGCATAGAAGGAAACATGGCAAGGAGCATAGAAGGAAACATGGCAAAGAGTATGGCAGGGAAGGCCGCATGGCAGGGAGCATGGCAGGGAACACACAGGGAGCACACTGGGAGCATGCAGGAAGCATGCAAGGAGTATGCAGGGAACGTAGTGGGGAACATGGCAGGGAACATGAATAAATGAATGACCATGAAAGAATGAACAGAATAACAGGACAACTGCATGGCGGGACGCCTGGATGACAGGATAAATAACAGAGGATGCTTAGGGATGATGCACATAAATGAATGAGTGACCAAGAGGGAATGAACAGGACAGGACGCAGGCTTAATGAGACTTGAATGAGATTTGAATCCACCACCAGTATTCGTAGTTAGATTACCTTTAAGATGAGCATTAGGCGGCTAAGATGAATGAAAAGTAAGAGCAGATATGTGAGGCATGCTGATGATAGCCATCGCCCAACGATTGGGCTACACAAGCGTCTGCTGTTGCGCAGCTCACATCCTGAATGCTGAAATAACTCTAGATGAAAGGCCACAAGATTAACGGTTTCTTTGACAATTTTACGAATCTGCAAACCAACTGTTTTTAGAATCCTCCAAAACTTACGGATGCACATCCGTAAAATTTAACGCATCTACAGACAAAAAGACATTATAGAAAGTGTGTTTCAAATCCGGACGAGAAGCATGCCAGACCAGAAGGAAAGTTCAGAACAGCAACTCTTAACCAGAGTATCCTGTTCAAGGAGGGAAGGAAACAAAATTAGTGAGCTCAAGCTGCCTGGAAATAAAAACGTGACTCTTAAAATGATGCACCTGCGAGATTGAGGTGACCGAGCGAGGAGAGCAGCCGACGCTCAGAAATAACTGATATGAAACTGATATCTCGAGAATTCGAGAGCTTGTCTGCAGGCAAAAGCCATCATGGAACTAGGTTAAGATTAATACGTAGAACTCAATGCAGGCTGACAGGTTTAGTTTGAGAAAAACAACGGGGAATAGTGAAAAGAATATCTATAAGAAGAAAACATCCAGAAAATGAAGGACCATTAAACACGGGTAACACTTCTTAAGACATAATCGATAATGTTTGCTTAGCTCATAAATGCGTAGAATGCCAAACGCATACCAAATGCTGTTATGAATCGATTAGCTTATTTAGCTTATTCCATGTTGTTTGGATGAATTTAATAATTTAATTCAGATTCTGCACTGCATCCTGCTAACTGATGATCTCGTTGCTTAGTAGCTTTAGTTAGCCTCATGCCTGCAGAGAGGATCCGTAATTGAATATAGTATCAACCAGACAACAGCACCTTTAGTGATGGTCTCCGGATATTCATCTTGAATGAATTCTTGAACCTAAAAGAAGAAATAGACAATCCCTAAATACATGAGCAAGTTGCTGTTAAAGATCGCCCAATACTCAAACCATCCCCACAGCCATCCGGACGTAGGGTCCCAGCTGACATTCAGATAATACCTATGAACAAAAACCTTAAATAACTTTAACATGTATAATTTCACAACACCTGAAGAATAGATTGGCAAAACATTGAAATGACAAGAGTGACAGAAGTGGCCTGGTCAGCATGAATGAGAAGTCTGAACCCAATACAGACCAGTCCAAGCGGATGCCACATTGCACCAGAGTTGCAGCGGTTTAATAACGATTGGTATCAATTGCTGAATTTAAAATGCACTTCGTACTCCAACCAGTAGGTGGCAGCAATACCACCACAAGCCCGGTGGCTACCGGCAACACCAGAAGAAGAAGAAAACGAAAACAAACAGTAAAATGAAATACGTTCGCCTGAATAGAGGACGAACATGGGTGAATACATATTACCTGAGCTGGCTCCGAACGCATTAGCGAGTGAATGAGAGAGTAGATCCGGCTGAAAAGTTGCGGCCGGGACGAGCGGCAAGGTGGCGCCGCAAAGCCGATGAAAACCAGAGGAGGTCCCGGATGAGTTGGCGGATCCGCGAACCAAGAGCCAGCCCCACGGGACTGCGGGATCAGTTTGAGAAAGACCCCGACGCGCTATAAAACGAAGCTGACCGGAACTTAGGCAGAGTTAGGACACGTCTGCGTCGCTTGCGAGTTCTTTGCGCCAGGAATCGGAGCTGATGAAAACAGAGATCGGAAAGGAAGATGTGCAGCTAGACGGTATTCCTATGGCAGGAGGATTTCAGGATAAGTTATTGTCTCTTGAAACCGGTCAACAGAGTCCAAACCGGACACGGCGCAGCCACCGCTTGCTCGCTGAGGAGAAGGCCGAGACGAGGATGTGGAGTTCTTTTTAAGATGAACCCAGGATGCTGATTGGCTTCGAGGAGGAGCAGTTCAAAGCTAATTGGCTTGTGTCGGAGGCAGATGAGTCCCTGATTGATGGAGGTAGGCAATAGAGTTTCTTCAGTCTGAATTTTCGCTTAAGCTGCATAATATAATATGGGTAGGGGAGGGGCTGAGTGAAGGAGATGGGGTTGGGGGGGGGGGCAATAAATCATCCATCAACTCGATTATTAGTGTGTCGGGTGAGTCTGGCCAAAGTCAAATTCAACCAGATTATACAGATTGGTCAAAAAGTTTCCTAACCCAGTTGATTGCATCAGGTCTTGACAAGCAGCATTCACTCCTGGAGAAGCGTAGAGCTACAGGGAGAGTCGTCTGCATTGTCCATGGCTTTGCAGCAATCCCTCATACTGAGCAAGCATGAAGCGACAGTGGAAAGAAAAACCACTCATTAGCGGGAAGGAAAAACCTCCAGCAGAACCAGGCTCAGTATTAACGGTCATCTTCCTCGACCGACTGGGGGTTACAGAAGACAGAGCAGAGACACAACAAGACAGACAAAAAAACACAGAAGCACACATTGATCCAGGAATCTTTTCTACGTTATATAGTAATAGCGGATGATCTGTCTTCCCTGGATGATGTCACAGCTAACAGAATGCCAGACCAGGTGTACCTACTATGAAGGAAAAAAATGACAGGAAACAAAAAGGTAAAAGCTGAAATAACAACAAGCAATGCAAATTGGAGAACAGTAGGATAACTCAGCAGAGTGAGAAAAATAGACCCTGATGTCCTCCAGCAGCCTAAGACTATAGCAGCATAACTATAGCGATAGCTCAGCGTATCTAAGCCACTATAACTATAAGCTTCAAAGGAAAGTCTTAAGCATAGTCTTAAAAGTAGACAGGGTGTCTGCTTCATGGACCAAAACTCGGAGTTGGTTTCACATGAGAGGAATCTGAGTGCTCTTCTGTGGCCTTCTTCTTCTTCTCATAGATTTGTAAGAGAGTTTGCTTCTTGCAGCTCTTAGCTATTTTCAAAATATATGGTGAAAGCAGTGGAGCTATAATGAATTGCTGAAACTAAAGCTCATTGGATACATAAACACTAGAAGTGTGCATGCGTTAAGCGGAAGTTAGGAAGGAACAAGCGGTCACATTGGGTCATCAGGTGAACACATCACAAAGATCGGCATGTGGGACAACCGATAGATAAGATGACACCCCCGGAATTCGAAGCCGAAAAAGATTGTCCACCAAACATTACAGAGACTGCACAAAAACTAGTTGCTCTCAGAGGCACCTGAGATGCACTTTGATTACTCTAATCATGAGTAATAAAAGTTTGAATAAGAATTTGCAGCAACAAAACAAACACTCTTTGTGTATCAAAGGTTAATATTTTTATATGAATGTTCACCAAGAGGTTTGTTTTTCAAATTTCTTCTTTCTTTGCTTTCACTTCAAAGATTGGTTTGTTTCTTTCAGATGAAATAGGTGAGGGGGTCTCCCTGTGCTCCTGGCCTTGCAGACTGACACTTCCCACCCATCTTTTATTCAGCTGCTGCCCGGCTAAGGGCTCCTCCAGACTGGCTGTGCCTTTAGGCAAGCCCCGGGCTTCATAGCTCAACAAGGCTTCTGGAGTGAAGATCTTTGCTCAGCCGCTGCCCCTTGTTGACACCCTGGATACACAGATTTCAACACACACACCCTAGAAAGATACAGCAAACACATGTTCACTCCCATCATGCCACCTTTAGATTTTATTCATACATCTAATAATTAATTTATCATACTTTTCTATTTTTTCCTTTTTGCACACAGATGCTAAGGACATGGGAAGACAGCCCTTTAAGGTGAGATTAAAATTATCTTTGCAGACAAATGTGCTTCAGATGGATATAACCGAATTTGATTCTAAAGCAGGTCATAAGAGGGTTATCACTGCAAAAAGGAACTAAAAGTAAGTAAAATTTTCTTGAAATTAGTGTTTTTGTCCTTGATATGAGCAAGTAAATAAGACTATTTGCCAATGGAATAAGATTTTTTTTTTTACTTAAAATAGGAACAAAAACATCTACAGCATTTTATTTCAAGCGCAGTATATTTCATTTTCTTATTGTAGGGGTCAAAATACCCATTCCATTGGCATCTTATAATCTTATAACCCAAACCCTGTCCCTGCTCAAATCAAGGACAAATACATTAATTACAAGAAGAATATACTTACTTTTAGTTCCCTTTTTGCAGGGTATTGTCCATATTTTGGGATAAGGATGATGTTTGACATGCTTTCCTTTTCCTCTCCCTCTTCAGGGGTTTGCAGAAAGAACATACACCTACAGCCTTTTTGTGTATGTACACGCACCTCTGCAGTTGATAGAGAAAGATTGCTTAGCCCTGCAAGAGACTCCAAACAGGAAATCTCTTAGTGCCTGGTTGGTTAGAAATACTTCCAGGGTGCCGGAAGGTCAGCAGGAAGAATCCAGGAAGTATTAGTCTCACAGCTGTGTCCATATATTACTAAATGGTAAACACTAAAACATAGTTGTGTTATTTTGGGACAATTTACCATTGCCCAGAGACAAGTAGTTGAATAAGGTAAAGGAAGAGCAAAAAAAAGAAAAACAGCAACAGAAATTATTTATTGTAAAATGTCCATCTCCTATTGCAAAAAAAAAATTGTTTTATATTTAAAATGTGATGTGAATCATATGTCTGCACCTCTGTCATCTTGAGGATATCAACATTTATTGTGTTCTAGCAAGCATATGTTTTCTGACACATCTCTTTCTAGTGCCATACTGTCTGTCTTTACGGCACAATAGCAGCCAAAACAGCCTCTCTGTTGCTGTTTGAAGGAAAACATGGAAGAGCATTAGTGGAAGCTTATTCCCCGGCTCATGGTTTTGGAATCCATGGATGAAGATGGTTTTAAAAGGTGGATTCTGTTAAAAGAAAAAAGAAGTCTACATCTCCAATTTACTTCTTCAAGGTTTCTATTTATACTTGCGGGAACATTATTATTCTCATTGGAATAATACCTTCCAAGTGACTCGGCGAGTCAAACAAAAAAATAAGGGTGGGTGTTCTTTTCTTATTGTTTTGTTGTGGAATTGGCTGGAAAAAAACAGTATTGTTTGAACTTCACTTGGCCTTGATCCAAAGGAATCAAGAGAAAGAGACCGAAGAAACCTTTTTTTTTAACTCAACGTGAAATCTTCACTGCTTTGTATTGCAATTGCTCTGAAAGAATCAAGATCTTTCACATTTCTTGGCATGCCTGGTAAAGAAGTGTAAAAAGACTTTAAATAAATTAGTCTATTACTGAAGTAATAAGTCTAACAAGAAATATTAAGAAATAACCAAATTTTAAGTTTTTTTTTATAGAATCCTTCTTTACAAAACAATTCTGTCTTACAAAAATCACCATTGCCAAATGTTTTGGCACCCCTGCATATTATTCCATTTCTCTAATCCATGTTTAAAAATGTGAAAGAAAATACTTTTTCAAGTAAGGCAAGTATATATTGATCGTTATGAATCATAAAATGTTTGTTTCTATATATATTTACTTGTTTTCATTTAATTGGGGAGGGCTTTGTAATTTATTATTCAACCATTTTTAGACTCATGACAGTTATATTTCTGTCAAAAAAGGTGAAATATTTTGAAAGGCATTAAACTAATTGAGCGCTAGGCAGCTGTGGAAGTAGCCAAAGTTACAGAAAATGGCAACAAATGCATTAAATCAGGAGCTAGGTAACTAACCGATGGTGTAAACAGAAATTGCTCTTTGGTTCGACAACATATATAAATAAACAACACTTTTCTCTTTGTTTTTCTGAGTTTAATAAGAAAATATCACAGTAATGTCACGATCTGAATGATCAGATTCACATCTAGACAACAAAATCTCTGATTATAATTGTTATGCCAGAAGCTGTTTGAATATGCTTATTATTATTATTAATTATAAGTTGGTATTATAATTTAAGTAATAAGTTATTCAAATCAAAATTCCGTTATAACAAAATATAGTTCAAAAGGTAGTGATGTTAGGCCAGAAGCTTGTAATGATTTATACTACCAATGCATTAATTAATGAGCCGTTATGAACTCATTTATGCTGGAATAAATGATCTGGTCGGATCTTAACCGAAGAGGTTTATCCAGCAGACTGTGAGAACACCAATATAACTGCAATTAGAGTTTAAATCCTTATTCCTTATCACCAATCCAATGATAATGTCTCTGTGTTAATATCAAATGTTAACTCCCATAGGAGGTTAGCTCTGAATTCTGAATAACCATGCAACTGTGAATTGGATTGAACACAAAACAATTTCTATTCCACAGTTATTGTTTTATTAAACCAAAGCAATTCCCTGTTACAGTAATTCTCTGATTCAACAACCTTGGAATTCTACTCACTACTAAACTAAACAAGCAAAATATATGTGGAAATAAAAGTCAAAAGGAAAATGGATTAAAATGAGAGGTAGCAAATCTTAGTTCAGCTCACGATTGTTTAACACCACATTCAAAACATCGGCATTTGACGTAGCAGCATTGACAGACAGAACAGCTTTGAGAGTCCCACTGGACGCTTTGATGTTTTACAAAAGCTAGTTCAGCTAAGCTACCTACAGTTCAGTCATACGACACCCTCCCAAGATGGCGACTATGATGACGTATGCTCTGCACCCTTGTGTGATGCGTGAGGGGAGGTCCTAATGACGTAATCACGCTTACGCTGATGGGGTGGTACCCAACTTTGAGAGGGCATGGCTAACTGATGAGTTTCAAGAAAAAACGCAAACTAAGTTTCACACAAAGCGATCGCCTCCGCTGATAAGGAGAGCAAAGAGAGAGGGAGAAAAAAATGGAAGAAGATGGAAAAGAGCTGAAGCAGCGACCCGCGGTGGGGTTATTGATGGACAACAAATCAACACAGCAATAATCACTTGGAAAAAAAGCATGCACACACAAACAGAAAATGTTTTCACAATTAAAACAAACTCCGTCTTGGAGTAAACGGCAGTAAACTAATTCTAACACCTGCCCAGGCACTTCTGAAACACCCTGTGGGTGAAAAAGAAATAAAAGGGGAGAACCCCGTTACTTTGAGGTGCCTCGGGGCAGGGCCAAATTATCCATAAGGGCCAGTGGGCCAGTGCCCAGGGGCACCAACCATGGGGGGGGGGCTTTCGCTACATGATCTATCACTCCCCCTCCCCAATCTGTCATAGTTGAGCTGGTCCACAAGTACGTGCAAATGTATAGTCTTTTTTAACGCTACAGAAAATTAATCCATTACAGAAATCCCCTTGATTATGTCTGATGTTTTTGACCGCAGGACAGCACGGGTAAGGGGGGGGGGGGGGGGCATTGAGGTATAGTGCCCAGGGGCACCACAATGTCTTAATACGGGCCTGCTCGGGGCTGTTCCGGTGCACTCCGAGTAACGCGGCTTCCTGAAGGCGTCCTGGCGGCTCAGTTGTAGGCATGAGCGGGCAGCAGCGAGGACGGGATTAGAAAACTCCTTTGTCTCTTTCTCCGGGCTTACAGTCACTTTGTTGGCCAAACAAAGTCTTTGATCAGAGGGAATTTAAAAAGTACTTCTTTTAAAGTCGACCTCCTGTTCTGTATCTATTAGCAGAGCAGTGAATGGAGGTGCGTCGGTAATCTTCGGTCCAGCAAGGTTATCGAGCACGTGGCGTGTGGGTTGGGAAGTAATTCCACGGAGTGGAAGCAGCTGCGTGCCTACCCTGACTGGCGAAATGCCAAGAAGAAGGGAGATTTCGGTCTTTGTCTGGGTTTTATAGCCATCACCTTGGCAACCATATCTTGATCGCCGGCCATTTTGCCGTGTTGCATGATAGGAGTTGGTGGCCATTTTGACCACATTGCATCATGGGAAATGCAGTCTGTCACATCCCGTCACGTCTGAATTGGCATTACAATCATTATTATCATTACTACTGTGTACTTAACATTGTAGTTCTATAATGTCATTTCTCACTATAGCTGAGAAATCTGCTGTGGCACTTGAAGCATGCAGAGTGGTTGTGGCATTATTACGCATGATTCAGCTACTGATTTTCCCCCTCTGTTCTTCTCCTGGTCTTAAAGGCTGTTATATTTAATAACTTTGTCGTCACCATTCACAGCGACAAGTTTGTCATCTCAACCTCCTGACCAGACATTAGTTCCCTTGTATTTGGGCAGGCTGCCTTTAAATGCATTACTACGCATGCCCAAAGGCTGAGTATGAAGTTGTTTTTCAAGCAGATGTTTTATGTTGTGCTCCAAGTGGACCTAAGGGGCTGCCCCCTTATGCACCGCATGCAAGGTCGGAGGTCATATGTTGTCATCTTGGGTGGGACACCGAGTAGCCCGAAGCGTTTAGCCATAGGCTGTTGTGAAGTCATGCTAGCTTAGCTACTGTTAGCCAAGTGCTACCTTAAAGCCAGACAACAAGGAGTTATAGGCTAACCGTGCATGAACATTGCTAGTTGCTAGTTTTACCAGAAGCATTCCCCATCTTAGCTTCAGGTCTGTTTTGGTACACCAGTTTTGATACCTCAGAGCTATTTAGCTAATGTTCTTTCAATGCTGTTACTTCAAAGTGCAGACATTTTGATTGTGATGGTTAATGTTGACGTCAATAAGATTCATACCCAACTGTGAATTGATTTAAAAATTACTACATCTCAATTAATCTGTTTTGACTGACTTTATTTTCATTTGTTGTCTTTTCTGTAATGAACAGAGACTGGACCCAAGATTCAACCAGGACAAGATAAGTGACGTTTAAAATAGCGTTTTATTCAAAGGCGTGAGCACGGCAACTCGGAGCGCTTCTGCCCGCACTATGACTGGAAACCCCAGATTGCTGGCTTAAAGCTGGAGAGCAGGATCCAAGTGGTCCAAGTGACGGTGGGGATTTTCCGGGTTTGCGCTCCAAGAGCAGTCCGTGGTTGAAGCCGAGAGGGCAGAGGTCCAGCGGCAGTACAGAGGGGCAATCCAAAGGCAAGGTAAGGTCCGGTCCGGGTCCAATAACAGGCTGAGTTCAGAGGTACACAGGGGTTTGTTGGAGTAATATGAATGTAATCATTTTTATTTTTATCAAGATACAGGCATTTGGTTGTTTGCTTTCAGGAAAGTTATGTTGTTTTTATCCTTAGACAGGGAGAACAAATGGTCCTCCCAGATAAGAAATGCCTTGCCTTATCCAGTTGTGCATGAAGCTGGTGACTGATCACCATCTGCCATAAACCTTTCTCCCTTCTTTGTTTCCAACCCCCATGTTGTAAATTCCTGAATCCTCCTGACCCAACCCTCCTGACCCTTTTTTGATGTGTGACAATAAAGGTAAAAGGACAGAGACGGCCCGGCGCAGACGATCCCAAACTGTCAGGGAGTAAAAGTCCTCTACTTGGGTTTATCCTCTGTCCTCTTCTATAGAACAGTCTAAACTTGTGTTGTGTGCTTTTCGTTCTAGGATAAAAGGGGTTCTCTTTAATAGCCCTAACAGGGTTAGTCAGGCTCAGGTACTCACGGGCAGATCAGAATCAGACATACTGTTATGCTATGATAACATCATGATAAATAATTGATCTCGGATTGGATTCTGAACAGTGGAAGAGTTTAACAAAGAAATTCCACCCTGGCTGCAACATGAGACCCTCACAGCTTGGACGGCCCTTTTTCTCGCCAGGGGGTCCCCCTGCTTGCTATAAAACCTTTCTTCCACAGACACAGAGCCCCTCTCTTCTAGCCTGTCTTCTCCACACACTCCTTCATCATCAGATGACCAGCACTCCTCTGGGGTGGGGGGGGGGGGGGGGGGGGGAGTCATGCATTAGGCCTGGAGGAGGCCACTAGCTGAGTGAGAATGAGCCTTTCTGAAACTCAGTTCCTCCCTGGCATAGGGAGAAACTGCCAGCCGATTCAAAGATAAGATAACTACTTCTTAAAACAGATGCCGAAGTGAAGGAATCCGTCTATGCCAGCTTTGTTTTGCTTTCTCAGCGGACCCCTGACGTAGCTGGTTTCCAGGCAACGCAAAGCTGAAAGCCAGCAGCAGAGCCCATGTTGAATGCTCACGAGGAGAATCTGCTTAGATCGGACTGCAACCGGGTCAGAGAACGCGGCAGAGACCAGGCCTCCGACCCCGACCACGCTGTTAGCTCATGCTGCAGAGCTGAACGCTAGCCGGCAACAACAACCAACGACTTCCCTCCTTCAACGCTCCTTCCGTGGATGGCCAAACTGGACAGAACTGACATGAGACAAAGGACAGGTTTTGGCAGCGAGCTGAAGGTGAAGGTAAAAGGTTTATTGAGAAATGTTTTGTAAACCATGGTGTTTAGAACAAAAGGGCTAACCGGTAGCTTGTGATAGCCAAACTGCTATTAGCCTTGCTAACATCTGGTTTCGGACATTTCAAAAGGAGTTTGTTATAAAGCATAAAGCGTAACTGTTCTGCTCCGCCATCCTTCGATGGTGTTATTAGCCTTATTCCCGCATCAATATTATTATATATTAATTAATATATTAATGCCGGTTTTTAAGGAAATCTTGGTAACTTTATGTTGTAACCTCTTAGCCACCAAGTTGCTACAGCGACCCCTAGTGCCCGGAGGTAGAATCGCATAAACAAACGCAAGCGATTCTGAATTAAATGATTTTACCGGACAAACCGGTCCACAGAATATCATTTCAACAAATAACGCAAAACCCAAGTTAAACACAACATTTTGAATGGGTTGAAACACATGACAAATGTTTTTTTAACTCCATTCCATGCTTCTTGGAATCAGATCTTCAGTGAACAAGGATTCACTGAAGTATTCTGATTATGATCAACCATTCAATTCAATTTCAATTCAATTCAATTTTATTTATATAGCGCCAAATCATGAAACATGTCATCTCAAGGCACTTTGCAAAATCAAGTTCAATTATATTATACAGATTGGGTCAGATTATACAGATTGGTCAAAAATGTCCTATATAAGGAAACCAGTTGATTGCATCAAAGTCCCGACAAGCAGCATTCACTCCTGGGGAACCGTAGAGCCACAGGGAGAGTCGTCTGCATTGTACATGGCTTTGCTGCAATCCCTCATACTGAGCAAGCATGAAGTGACAGTGGGAAGAAAAACTCCCCATTAACGGGAAGGAAAACCTCCGGCAGAACCGGGCTCAGTATGAACGGTCATCTGCCTCGACCGACTGGGGTTACAGAAGACAGAGCAGAGACACAACAAGAGAGACAAAAAAGCACAGAAGCACACATTGATATAGTAATCTGTTCTACATTAGATGGTAGTAGCGGGTGAGCCGTCTTCGCTGGATGATGTCACAGTTAACAGAACGCCAGACCAGGTGTACCTACTATGAAGAAAAAGAGAGAGAGCAAAAAGTTAAAAGCTGAAATGACGACAGTCATTTCAATGTAATGAAATTGAAATTTTTTATTCGAACATGAACATGATACAAATATAAAAATAAAATAGTGCACAGTAACAAGAAGTGTATAAGAAAGAAGAGAAAATACAGATTTTTGTTTCAGTTAACATATCATTATATAATACAATGCAAAACTGGAGAACAGTAGACTGAAGAACAGTAGAAATCAGTAGAGTGAGAAAATTAGACCCTAATGTCCTCCAGCAGCCTAGGCCTATCACAGCACAACTATAGAGATAGCTCAGGGTATGAGCCACTCTAACTATAAGCTTTGTCAAAAAGGAAAGTTTTAACATTAGTCTTAAAAATAGATAGGGTGTCTGCCTCACGGACCAAAACTGGGAGTTGGTTCCACAGGAGAGGAGCCTGATAGCTAAAGGATCTGCCTCCCATTCTACTTTTAGAGACTCTAGGAACCACCAGCAGACCTGCAGTCTGAGAGCGAAGTGCTCTGTTAGGAACATACGGGGTAATCAGAGCTCTGATATATGATGGAGCTTGATTATTAAGGGCTTTATACGTTAGAAGGAGAATTTTAAATTCTATTCTTGATTTAACAGGAAGCCAATGAAGGGAAGCTAAAATTGGAGAAATATGATCCCTCTTGTTGATTTTCATCAGAACTCTTGCCGCAGCATTTTGAATCAGCTGAAGACTTTGAACTGCATTTTGTGGACTTCCTGATAGTAAAGAATTACAATAGTCCAGCCTTGAAGTAACAAATGCATGGACTAGTTTTTCAGCATCACCCCTGGACAGAATGTTTCTAATTTTGGCGATATTCCGGAGGTGAAAAAAAGAAACTCTGGAAACCTGTTTAATATGGGATTTATATGACATGTCTTGGTCGAAAACAACACCAAGATTTTTAACTTTATTACCAGAGGCCAAGTTAATGCCATCCAGATTAAGTGATTGATTAAGAACTTTATTTTTTGAAGACTCTGGCCCAAAGATTACAACTTCTGTCTTGTCAGAATTTAAATGCAGGAAATTTAAAGTCATCCAGCTTTTGATGTCATCAAGACATGACTGCAGTCGAAGTAACTGATTGGATTCATCAGGATTTATGGATAAATATAGCTGAGTGTCATCAGCATAACAGTGGAAATTAATCCCATGCTGTCTGATAATTTTGCCAATCGGAAGCATATATATAGTAAATAGAATGCGGTACCGCGCACGTGACGTCACCGTCTCAAGAGCAACGCCCCTTTTGCCGCTTAGGTAGGGCATACAGGAGAGAAAGCACGGATAACCCAGCTATTACAAGCGCAACAGAACCAGCGATCTGACCGACTTTACAGCCGTTAAACTTTCCCAAGACGATGTCCCAGGCACACGGATTACTGGTCGCACTGTCGAAGAACACACCAACCTTCAGCTCAAACGATGGCTTGAGGTTCGAGGGCTTAAAAAAACTGGAAAACTGGCCGAGATGATGAACGGTAAGCTTTGTTTTTTTTTCCTGCGCGGCGGTCATGGCAGCGTCGGCCGTTTTTTTTGTTGTTGTTTGCAATCACCGTCCAGGAATGGGTATATGTTTAATGTTTGTCTCATTTGAAATGTTTTTGAGTAAGCTATCCTGGTAGCAGGCTATCATGTTAGCGCCTGCTACCATGATAGCCTATATGCTGTCATGGTAGCAGGCGCTACTTTATTAACATGTCGGCCACCAAAATACTCTTACCTTGACTTGATGTCGCTGGAATTGGGTCAGGATGTTCTTCGGTTGTGCCCTTTCCTCCAACAAAATGCTTGCTACATATGTACTTGAATTTGGTAACTTTTTCCGGGTTGAACTGTTGTGTAGGCCGACCGCCCCGGTGTTCCAAGCGTACACATTTCTCCTTGGCAGTCTTGAAGAAAACATCCTTCATATGCGGCCGATCAGCGTAACTCGAGTCGCTGTTGCACGTTCCATAGCAACAATGTTTAAAAACCACGGTCTTAGATTTGGAAAAAGCAGTCGTTTACCGAGTAAAACCTAGGCTAACGCACGTCTCTTTTAAAGCAAAGCAGCGGCGGATTTTCAGTAGTTTGCCCCACTGCGTACCACGTGATGTGACGTCATTGTGACGTTGTGTTTCTAAAAATAGCTCGCGCGCGGTACCGCATTGGTCCAAGGACTGAACCCTGTGGTACTCCACAAGTGACCCTAGAGTTTGAAGAAGATTTATTATTAACATGAACTGGAATCTGTCCGACAGATAAGATTTAAACCAGCCTAATGCTTTTCCCTTAATCCCTACAGTATGCTCAAGTCTTTGTAGGAGAATATTGTGATCAACTGTATCAAATGCAGCACTGAGATCTAACAGGACAAGTATAGACACAAGTCCATTATCTGAGGCCATGAGAATATCATTGGTGACCTTCACCAGAGCTGTTTCAGTGCTATGATGAGCTCTGAAGCCTGACTGAAGCCATTACTTTGTAAATGTTCACATAGTTGATTAGCAACTACTTTCTCAAGAATTTTAGATAAGAAAAGAAGATTAGATATAGGTCTGTAATTTACTAACTCCTCTTGATCAAGAGATGGTTTCTTAAGTAAAGGTTTAATAACAGCTACTTTAAAAGCCTGTGGTACATATCCATTTACCAAGGATAGATTAATCATGTCTAAAATAGGACCACTGATCAGAGGGAATACCTCCTTAAACAACTTGGTTGGGATTGGGTCTAACATACAGGTACAGAAGGTTTAGATGAAGCTAAAATTTTAGATAGCTCAGAAAGCTCTACTGCTTTTATACAGTTCAGACACTGCGCAGGTTCTAAGGATTCCTCCAATGCTGCCTCACTTACTGAGGACGAGGTAATCATGTTTGGGAGGATGCCAATTATTTTATTTTTAATGGAATCAATTTTATTTATGAAGAATCCCATAAAATCATTACTGCTAAGAGCTAAGGGAATGGATGGATCAACAGAGCTGTGGCTCTGGGTAAGTTTGGCAACTGTACTGAAGAGAAATCTAGGATTATTCTTATTCTCCTCAATTAATGATGAAAAATATGCTGCTCTAACTCTGCGAAGGGTCTTGTTATACAACAATAGACTGTTCTTCCAGATTAGGTAGGATTCCTCTTGGTGTGTAGAGCGCCATTTTCTCTCCAATTTCCTAACATTGTGCTTCAAGGAACGCAGCTCTGAATTAAACCAAGGAGCCAGCTTCCTGTGAATAATCACCTTTTTCAAGGGAGCTACATTGTCTAATGCAGAACGCAATGACGAAGTCATACCGTTTACAAAGACATCTATTTGTGAATTGGAAGAAACAACATTGCTGCCATCTACAGGGCATTTCTGCAATACGGAGGATATTAAAAGGGGACAGACTCTTTAAGTTTTGATACAGCATTATCCGATAAAGATCTACTATAATGGAACCCTCTTTTGGGGGTGGAGAACTCAGTTAGATTAAACTCAAATGTTATTAAAAAATGATCAGATAGGACAGGGTTGTGAGGAAATACCGTTAATTCTTCACAATCAATGCCATATGTCAGCACAAGGTCTTTCTTGTTGTGTCTTTTGTTTTTTCTGTTTTTGCATGTAAATAGTTCCTTAGCTTAGCTTCTTTTTATCTTCATTTTGCTTAATAGTTTAGTTAAGTTTCACTAGCCTAGTAGAGAGGATTTATTAATCAAAATATTGTGTTAATTCAGGTAAACAACATTACATAGTGATGTTCTCTGGATGTTAATTTTATTTCTGTTATTAAATTATTGAACTTGAAAAGAAGTTGTCACTCCTTTTATTCAGGTTTTGCTGTTAGAAGATCGCTAGTGCTCGAATTCATCCCTTTGAACCATTGTGTTGATAACAGCTTAAGAGCTGATCATCACCAGACAATACTTAACAGACAGAGAGTTATTTATGAAACATTAAATAACTTTAAACAGTGTGTAATTGCACAACACATACTTTAATAACCCCAGAGGGAAATTGCTGTTTCAGTACATCACCATTACATAAACATCACAAACATTTCCGGGGGGAGACGGTTCACTGAGGCCATGCAGCCAAGGACAATACTGTCCATAAGGCGCTGCCTTTATCTGTGGAAGGAAGATTACAACAACATGGGGGAAAAGGGAGGGAGAAAATAAAGGCAGACGTTTGACAATTTATGCTCTCACAAATAAAGAGTCAAACAACCGACAAAAATACCCCTCATAGCACGAAAGCACAAATAACACAAGACCCATATATGCAGAAGGTAAAACATTTGAGACCTGTCACGTGTACGTAAGTTCATCAGTTTTATGAGTATCAGTAATGTGTGTGTGTTTGGGTGAAAGTGATAGGGGTCGGGTACACAGGCAGGCAGTCCAGGTTTGGCAGAGACAGGGTAGAGGTAGATCCAATCTGGTTTCCAGAAAGGCAATCAGTATTAGAACGGGGTCAGGCAGGCTCTGTAACAGGAGGCAGAACAGGTCCGATTTCCAGGCAGGCAGGATCAGAAGAGGATCAGGCAGACTCAGTAACATAAGGCAGAACACAGGTCGGGAAACAGGCAGGCAGGTTGATGAATACAGAGAACACTGGATTGGTCTTACCAGGATGGCTCGAGGACAATCTGGCACTGGTGGCAGGTCTGTAGGCTGATTTTATACCGTTGAGAACAGGGGGAACCGGTGAGGGATGATTGCATGCAGGGTGGAATAGGGCAGGTGTGCTGAGTTCTGGATGAGACCAGCACCAGTGCCAAGATCATTATATTTTCATGTTCTATTGAGTAGTGAGTAGTGTTTTCAAGTGTTTCATTAAGTACAATAATTGCTGTAACAGGGAATATTCAGTTTAATAAATAACAGCTTGTGAAATCGATGGTGTTTGTGAATATTTTGAGTCAGAAATTGAATGGTCTCTATGAGTTTCCGAGCTATCAACTTTTGAGTTAATGACTGACATTTTCATTGGTTTGTGATGAAGCAGTGTGGATTAAAACTTCAATTGCAATTATAATTAAGCTTATCAATGTTTGCTGGAGAAGTCTAACCAGTCAACAACCGGTTAGATAACACTTTTCCAGTAAATAAGTTCATAACTGCTAATTAATAAACCAATTGTTAGTACTAATCATTACAGGCTCAAAGCATTTGATCACAACCATTAGAATTAATTTCCGTTATAGCTATCCTTTGATTTTGAATTATTTATTATTAAATCATGATTGCCAATTATAATTAATAATAATAATCATAATCAAACAGGTGTAATTGCATAACAACAAGCACTTATCCCAGAGTATGGGAAAAAAATAAAATGTGCTAATCCTGTGGAAAGAGAAAGGAGAAGGTTGAAGTAAGGGGAAAAATATTGTTTGATTGCTGTTCATTTCAAATTGAGATGCTACAAAGAACACCCCCATGGAGGCAATAAATCAAACATTCTTGGGATGCCACCAAGCATGTGATAATGACACACTGATAAATTAGATATCATGAGGGGGTGCATAAATTCGAGACAAGAGGGGTAGTTGAAGGGTGAACCAAATATGAGTGACAGTAACACAGAATGAGGGAGGGAGCTCTTGGTATGTAGAGAATGTCTTGGAGATGCTTAGGGTTGAGGATTGTTTAGAAATGGTCACAGGGGAAATGTAGTAGAGGACTGACTGAGAGTAAATGAAGAGATGAATTTTCTTGTTTGAAGAAATTTACCAAATTGACTCTTTAGGGCAGACATTCTTCTCCAATTACCTGATCCTAATTGTTGTTTTTGTTTCTTTTTAGTTTTTTGTCGACTGTAACAAACAGGCAAAAATATGTAACAGTTTACACATTTTCTGGATCTGACTTGGAAATGTGTCTGAACTTTTAGGCAAGCCAAGGCAAGGCAAATGTATTTGTATAGCACATTTCAGTACAAAGACAATGCAAAGTGCTTTTAGAACTTACATTTAGATTAAGGCATAGTTTCTTGTCCTTCAAACTTCTTTTCTCCAACAGAAAGGGACAAATTATTCTCAGCAAGCTGGCCCACCCCTGCCCTTGTGCAAGATGCTTCTCCAGTTGGAGACTGAATCCTCTTCACTTCATTTTTTAAGCCTTTGTAAGAGAACAGGCTGCTAAGCAAAAAAGAGAAGAAGGATCGGTGAGAGACAGATGAAGAGCATGAGTGGAAAACAGGCAGATCAGAGTATTTTTTCTTGCTCCTGTTATGAATGAGAGAGTATTGTATCATCTGTGAACAGATGTCAAATTTAACACCTTCACTCTAAAACACACCCTCACAGTTTGTTGACATATTTCTATCTCCATACCAGCAAGTTGCCACACAGTTCACACATGATCCTCTGGCATTGTCTTTGCCTCATCACCTGCTGTTTTCTTCTGATCTCCCTCCCTTTCAATCAGTCACTCTGTCTTTTCCTTTCAACACTGCCATCATCCATCTCTTGTTCATCTCTATTCATTCTATGTTTCTCAGTTCTTAGTCTCTGTCTCAATAAATCAAGGTGTACTTTGGCATCCTTTTGACAAGGGCATTGTCCTATTTTAGCTTGTACTTCAGTGCTGTCAACTGATGATCTGAGTTTTGAGGATAAATATAAAATCTTTTTTATATTTACTATTTGTTCAAAAGATTAACTAAACTAATTTATTACTAAGACTTCAACCCTTTGTCAAGCCTTGGATTCAGGCGCAGCAGCTTCCATCACCTGCATTCCAGCGCAGTTGGATGCCTGGAATGCAGGCTGGCTACGGCGGTAGAACTCAGAGGTGAGATTGGATAAAATCTGGACGTCAAACGGGAATAAGCCCACCAAATTTTGCATATTGGATCTGTGGAGCCAGCGATGAAATGACTCTTAAAGCTGACGGAAAGGTTGGTAAAGCTTGTTCTAATAACAAATTGTGTATTTTAATTAGGCTTTCCTACTATCTAAAACTACCCTGAATGTTATGACGAGATGGCCCAGAACTACTCCCCCCGCTTCCTCCTCCCCCGTGGACATCTGTGGATGCGTTAAGCTGCGGCGTGAGTGAGAAAAACTTTCCAACATCAAGGACACTTGCCTGCTGGACGGTGTTCATGGACATACACAAATCCACACAACACGCATACACTACTGACGCACATTTATCTGTTTAACTTACTCGCAACAAGTCTCCAAGGTTAACCTTCTGCTTATATGTGTCTCATCTTATTTGTGCTTTTCGTGCAGTGGTTTTTGATATCTCAAACTGTATCCTGGTAATAGGATAAAGTATGATATATGTGTTTTTCCCTCTCCCTTCTTAGTGTGGCTCCTATCTTTCCACAGAGTCAATGGCAGCGCCCTGTGGGCGCCGTGTAAGGCGATATCCTTGTCAGCATGGCCTCAGTAAATCGTCTCCCCCTGAAATGTTTGTGATGTATGTTATGGCGGTTTTACTGAAACAGTAATTTCCCTCTGGGAATATTAAAGTATATCTGTTTCTGAGTAGTGAAACATTGGGCCAAGTCTTTACTTTGATGGAGTTGCTGAATGGGTCATGGAAGATTATTTATCAGTTACATGTGAGTTTTGCTTTCAAGTCATAACCTTTAGAATTCCCTGGTGCAATCAACATCCAAGTGTAAAGAAGATGGATTCCCAAAGAGAAAATGGTGGACTAATTCCTTTGGATTGCTGAGAGCACACGACTTTGAGTAGGTTGGTGTCTTCTTCATAAGTAATCGCAGGATGGAGTAAGGGACAAAAAGACAAACTGGATTTGTATCTGCAGTAATGATAGCATGGCTGTGATCTATACTGCAGAATGGGTTCTACTGTGACATGGGATACTCCCCTTAAGAGCCCAAACCATTATACTTATCATTTTGTTCTTTCAATTTTCTCTGGCCCAAGTGGCCTTCATTCAAAGTAAGCAGACAGAAAATTGACAGTGAGATTGGGGAAGGGGGAAGAAATGCAGGAAACGGTTCAAAGCCAAGCATTGAATCCAGCACAGCCGTATAAATGGCTGATTACCTCTTGGGGCATCTACGCTACTGCCACACCATGCACCACCCCTCACTAATCCGTTATTGTGAGCAGATATAACATGTTTTAGTAGATTTCCAGTATTTCGACCTCAGGCTGGTGAGCTTAAGTATTAGATTGTGCTAATAAAAAGAGAGATAAAAGAAATTTACATCTTCTAAACTTAGTAGAGATGCTAGGCCTTCTTGTGACTAGGATTAGAGTAGGGTAACTTTAAATCAGTTTTCAAGCTACGTAAGGTATAGTTAAGCATAATGATAAGGTATTATTGAATGATAATGACTGGTGATGCAGTCTTAAAGAACAGCAACATCATACTACGTAGTTGTTTGCTAAAAAGAAGCAGTAGATCTAGCTGAATTATGGGATTTTATTTATTTATCAATAATGTAGTGTTGTGTAACATATTCCATGATAAACTTGTGATCAACCACAAGACTCATACAAAGTTCAAAGACATCGACAGAGAAAGTGCTTAAGTAATTACCATTCTCCTTCTCTCAAGAGCTCTTTTTCCATTTCTCCTGTATGGCACTCCTTCAACAGGGTCTCCCCCTCTCATTGCTTCTCTCCTAAAACCACTCCTTCCCTCCCATCATGTATCTCACCCATCACCTCCTTAATCTCCCTTTATGTGCCTCATCTAATTTCTTCCATCAACCTTTGGCACTGGTGGTTTTTAAAGATGCTCCACTAAAACATGTGTTGGCAGGTACAGTATTCATATGCAAATATGAATATGCAAATATTTATGTGGAGACAAGTGCAAGTAGAAAAAAATAGATTTAAAAAAAATTCAGGAAAACAAAAAAACATGTAGAAGAAAATTCACAACCTCGACATGCTTAGACGCGTGTGCAAATAATGTAATGAAGGATGATTAGGAGCAAGAAGTGGGTGGTAGCTAAGACATGATCTCCTGACTCAAGTAACCACTCAGAGTGCACTGTTAATATGAACTATTCCAACCTCTCCACAAGGAGTTGATTGCTTCCTGGAGAAGTGGCATGCACATGTATGTGTGTGTGTGTGTGTGTGTGTGTGTGTGTGTGTGTGTGTGTTTGTGTGTTTGTCGGTGGGTGTGTGTCTGGGTGGGTGGGTGTGTGGGTGGTATGAGCAAAGGTGAGGAAGAAAGCGAGAAAGATAAAAAGAGACAAGAGGGAGAGAGTGAAGCTGTCTTCAACCACCCTCCGCCTCTCATTACAGTGCTGTACTTAGAAGAAATTCTTCATGGAAGCTATTGTCCAGTTCAGATTCACTCAGGAGGAATCCTGACACTGATTGGACACTGAGTTATATTTGCAAGAGTATAACTATGTGTCATTATTAAACCAGGATTACAGTAAATCAGGGATAAGGTAGGGAGAAATAGGTTTGTGTCATAACTATCATAACGTTCAAGGATAAACTATTAAATACTGTTACAGGCTATACAATTCAGTTGATAGTTCCTTGACTTAAATACTCAGAGAGAGTGTTCCCCTTTGACTTTACATAGTCTCAACAAACTGGGTTCTCCTTTACCTAGAGCAGTGGTCTCAGACTATTGTCCTTGAGAGCAATGGCACTTCAAGGATCTCTTAAGGCCCGAGGCAAAACATTCCAAAGGGGCCTCAGACCAAGTGTCATCACATAAATTGAATCTGACACTGACAAAAATGTAAAATGTAAACTTTTAATTTTAAATATTACAGTTGGAAAAAATTATGAAGTCAGTTCTGTCAAGTAAATGTTCCAGATATTCAATACCTTTATTCTTCCAGTATGTAAAGTTTATCATATTAATATTTTGTAGGATGTCAGTGTTGTTCCAGATGGGTGTACGGCTGCATGGGATAAATGATGACTTCGTCATTATAAGAAACTCCCACCATGCTGTCAGAGTAGAGCTGATGTTAATATTTTTAAAGAATGTATGCCTTTTTATATTTGAGTTAATAAACGGCAAATCTGAAAGTGTGATATTGTTGCATATTTTCTGTTCTATATCTATCCAGGGCTTATCTAAAGGATGATGTTTTATCTATTTAGTGATATACTGAAGTCTATTTGCTAAGTAGTAATTATGGAAGTTAGGCAGATCTAGTCCACCTCTGTCTTTAGTTTTCTGTAGCGTCTTTAAGCTGATACAGGGTGGTTTATCTTTCCAAAGAAATTTAGAGATTGAAAAGTCTAGAGATTTAAACCAGTCAGATGATGGTTTATTGGGAATCATTCAACATAAGTAATTAATTATAGGTAATACCATCATTTTAATCGATGCTCCCCAACCCATGAATGAATTGGAAGATGGATTTCCATCTATCCAGGTCTTCTTCTATCTTTTTTAAAAGTGGGATGTGGTTAGATTTTACTAAATCCACAAGTTTGACGACACAGTAATAACAAAATATTTAATATTTCCTGATTACAAATGTATATCTAGGGGGTTTTGGAAAGAGCAATTAATTGGCAGTACCGTAGATTTAGGCCAGTTTATAGAGTAATCTGAAACCTTTGAGAAGGTTTCTAGTAATCTAATTACTTAAGAAAGGGAAGAGTTTGAGTGCTGAAGATAGAGTAATACATCATCAGCATAAAGACTAATCTTATGCTCTATATTCATGCATTTTATACATTTAATAACCTTTGTTTGTGTAATTGTTGCTGCTAGAGGTTCAATAAAAATGGCAAAAAGTGAGGGGGAAAGCGGGCATTCTTGCCTAGTGCCCCTCTGGAGACAAAAGCTGGAAGATGTCCGTCCGTCCGTCTTCTTCCGCTTATCCGGGGTCGGGTCGCGGGGGTAGCAGCTTCAGTAGGGAGGCCCAGACGTCCCTCTCCCCGGCCACTTGGGCCAGCTCCTCCGGAGGAATCCCAAGGCGTTCCCAGGCCAGCCGGGAGACATAGTCCCTCCAGCGTGTCCTGGGTCTTCCCCTGGGCCTCCTCCCGGTGGGACGTGCCTGGAACAACTCACCAGGGAGGCGTCCGGGTGGCAACCTGACCAGATGCCCGAGCCACCTCAACTGGCTCCTCTCGACGTGGAGGAGCAGCGGCTCTACTCTGAGTCCTCCCTGGATAACTGAGCTCCTCACCCTATCTCTAAGGGAGAGCCCAGACACACTACGGAGAAAACTCATTTCAGCCGCTTGTATCCGGGATCTCGTTCTTTCAGTCACGACCCAAAGCTCGTGACCATAGATGAGGGTAGGAGCGTAGATCGACCGGTAAATCAAGAGCTTCGCCTTTTGGCTCAGCTCTCTCTTCACCACAACGGTGGTGAAGAGAAATGTAGCAGACGCTGTGGATTGGTGTAGCAGATGCTGCACCAATCCGCCTGTCGATCTCCCGCTCCATCTTCCCTTCATTCGTGAACAAGACCCCAAGATACTTGAACTCCTCCACTAGGGGCAGCACATCCTCCCCAACCTGGAAAAGGCACTCTACCCTTTTCCGGTTCAACACCATGGTCTTGGATTTGGAGGCACTCATTTTCATCCCGGCCACTTCGCACTCGGTTGCGAACCGCTCTAGTGAGAGCTGTAGATCACGCCCTGATGAAGCCAATAGGACCCCGTCATCCACGAATAGCAGAGACTCAATCCTAAGGCCACCAAAACGGATCCTTTCAACACCTCGGCTGCGCCTAGAAATGCTGTCCATAAAAGTTATGGACTTTCTGTGACACTTTGTCACTTTCTGTGGCAAGGTTGCCCTTTGTCACAGAATCTGTGACAAAGGGCAACCTTGGCGGAGTCCAACTCTCACTGGAAACAAGTCCGACTTAGTGCCAGCAATGCGTACAAGACTCTGACACCGGTCATACCGAGACCTGACAGCCCTTATTAAAGGGCCCGGCACTCCATACTCCAGGAGTAACCCCACTGGATCCCTCGGGGGACACGGTCGAATGCCTTCTCCAGATCCAGATCCACATCCAGGGGAACTGTCCCCGATGTCCACGCAATGCTGCAGAGCCACGTTAAGTAACACAGCCCCACAACATCCAGAGCCTTAAGGTACTCAGGGCGAATCTCATCCACCCCCGGGGCCTTGCCACCGAGGAGCTTTTTAACAACCTCAGCAACCTCAGCACCAGAGATGAGAGAACCCGACCCAGAGTCCTCAGGCTCTGCTTCCGCAATGGAAGACGTGTTGGTGGAATTAAGGAGGTCTTTAAAGTATTCCGCCCACCGAAACACAACGTCCCGAGTCGAGGTCAGCAGCACACCACCCCCACTGTAAGCAGTGTTGGTACTGCACTGCTTCCCCCTCCTGAGACGCTGGATAGTGGACCAGAATCGCTTCGAAGCCGTACGGAAGTCTTTCTCCATGGCCTCTCCGAACTCTTCCCACGCCCGAGTTTTTGCCTCGGCGACCAGCCATGCCGCCTGCCGCTTCAACTGCCGGTACACATCAGCTGCTTCCGGAGTCCCACAGGCCAAAAAAGGCCGTTAGGACTCCTTCTTCAGCTTGACGGCTTCCCTCACCTCTGTTGTCTACCAGCAGGTTCGAGGGTTGCCGCCGCGACATGCACCGACAACCTTGCGGCCAAAGCTCCGACTAGCCGCCTCAACAATAGAGGCGCAGAACATGGTCCATTCAGACTCAATGTCCCCCGCCTCCCTCGGGACGTGTTTAAAGTTCTCCCGGAGGTGGGAGTTAAAGCTCCGTCTCAAAGGGGACTCTGCCAGATGTTCCCAGCAAACCCTCACAGTACGTTTGGGCCTGCCCGGTCGGACCGGCTTCCTCCCCCACCATCGGAGCCAACTCACCACCAGGAAGTGGTTGGTGGAGAGCTCCGCCCCTCTCTTCACCCCAGTGTCCAAGACATGCAGCCGCAGATTAGATGAAACGACAACAAAGTCGATCATTGAACTACGACCTAGGGTATCCTGGTGCCAAGAGCACATATGGACACCCTTATGCTTGAACATGGTGTTTGTGATGGACAATCCATGACGAGCACAGAAGTCCAACAACAAAACACCACTTGAGTTCAGATCAGGTGGGCCATTCCTCCCAACCACGCCCCTCCAGGTCACACTGTCATTGCCCACGTGAGCGTTGAAGTCCCCCAGCAAAACCAGGGAGTCCCCAGGAGGGGCACTCTCCAGGACCCCTTCCAAGGACTCCAAAAAGGATGGGTAATCTGAACTGCTGTTTGGCTCATAAGCGCAAACAACAGTCAGAACCCGTCCCCCCACACGAATGCGGAGGGAGGCCACCCTCTCGTTTACCGGGGAAAACCCCAACGTGCAGGCACCGAGATGTGGGGCAACAAGTATGCCCACCCCAGCTCACCAAGGGCAACTCCAGAGTGGAAGAATGTCCAGCCCCTCCCAAGGAGACTGGTTCCAGAGCCAGAGCGGTGCGTTGAGGTGAGTCCGACTATCTCTAGTTGGAACCTCTCAACCTCGCGCACGAGCTCAGGCTCCTTCCCGACCAGAGAGGTGACATTCCCCGTCCCAAGAGCCAGCTTCTGCAGCCAAGGATCAGAACGCCAAGGTCCCTGCCCTCTACTGCTACCCGTTGCACAATGCACCCGACCCCTTTGGCCCCTCCGACAGGTGGTGAGCCCATCGGAAGGGGGACCAATGTCGCCTCTTCGGGCTGAGCCCAGCCGGGCTCCATGGGCAAAAGCCCAGGCACCAGACGCTCGCCAATGTGCCCCACCTCCAGGCCTGGCTCCAGAGTGGGGCCCCGGTGACCTGCGTCCGGGCGAGGGAACACGAGATCCAATAATTGTACTCATCATAAGGGGCTTTTTGGGTTGCGCTTTGTCTGGTCCCTCACCTAGGACCTGTCTGCCTTGGGTGACCCTACTAGGGGCTTAAAGCCCCTGACAGCATAGCTCCTAGGATCATTGGGACACTCAAACCCCTCCACCACGGTAAGATGGCAGCCCAGGGAGAGGTTTATGTAGAGTAGCGAATAAAAAATTCAAATTTACTCTATCAAATGCTTTCTTTGCATCTAAAGACATTATAATAGTTTTATTATTTGTACTGTAGGAATAATCTATTAAATTAAGTAATCTGCGTGTGTTTGTGGATGACTGTCTTCCTCTGATAAAACCAGTTTGGTCTGGGTGGATTATGAAAGGAGTGACTTTGTCTAATCTTTTTGCAAAAGCTTTACAGAGTATTTTAATATCTATGTTATGGATATGGAAGGATATGGAACGATAACTGGTGGGAAACATAGGATCTTTGCCTGGCTTAAGCAGAAGACTGATGGTGGCAGAGTTCATATTAACTGGAAATCTGCCATTTTCCTGAATTTCTTGCAACATTCTGTGAAACGTTGGTGCCAGAATATTCCAGAACTCCTTATAAAACTCAGTAGGGAATCCATCTTGGCCTGGAGCCTTTTTATTGGGCATGCTTGTTAAAGCTTCCTGAACTTCAACTGTTGTCAGCGGTGAGTCCAGTATCGTTCGTTGGTCATCTGATAGTTTAGGACGTGTAATTTTATCCAGAAATTGCTTGATGTCATTGTCTGATGAATTTATCTGTGATGTGTATAAAGATTTGTAGAAATCTCGGAAGGTGTTGTTTATGCATTCCGGATCATGTAATGTATTACCAGTTGAATCTGTAACTGCAAATATAGTCGTTTTCTCTTTATTTATTTTTAGCTGATTAGCTTAGAAGCTTCCTGACTTATTACCATGTTCAAAATTTTCTAATCAAAGTTTTTGTATTAGAAATTTATTTTGCTTTTCAATATAATGGTTTAATTCTAGTTTTATTTTATGGATTTTACCCAACTTTCCCTCTTCCTGGGAAGTTTCTAGTAACTTGAGTTTTTCTTCTAATTCCTGAATCTTCTTGTTTTCTATCTTCTTTTTGTGAGATGAGAATGAAATTATTTTACCTCTCATCACTGCTTTCCCTGCTTCCCAAAGTATAAATGCTGAAGTGCCTGGCAGATCATTGTGTTCTAAGTATTGTTATGCCAGAAGCTGTTTGAATATGCTTATTATTATTATTATTAATTATAATTTGGTATTATAATTTAAGTAATAAATCATTCAACTCAAAATTCCGCTATAACAAAATATAGTTCAAATGGTGGTGATGTTAGCTATAAGCTTGTAAGGATTTATACCACTAATACATTAGTTAATTAGCTGTTATGAACTCATTTATGCTGGAATAAATGATCTGGTCGGACTTTTAACCGACGAGGTTTATCCTGCAGGCTGTGAGAACCCCAATGTAACTGCAATTAGAGTTTAAATCCTTATTCCTTATCACCATCCAATGATATTGTCTCTGTATTAATATCAGATGTTAACTCCAAAGGAGGTTAGCTCTGAATTCTGAATAACCATGCAACTGTGAATTAGATTGAACACAAAACATTTTCTATTCCGCAGTTGTTGTTTTTATTGAACCAAAAGCAATTCCCTGTTACAGTAATTCTCTGATTCAACGACTTTGGAAATCTTACTCACTACTAAACTGCACATGCAAAATATATATGGAAATAAAAGAACAAACAAAAAAAACAAATGGATTAACATGAGCGGTTAGCGAATCTAAGTTCAGCTCACGGTTGTTTAAACCACACTCAGAGACGTACGCATTTGACGTCGCAGCCTTGAGGAGCAGACACCCGCTCTGAGACACTCGCAAGATGGCGACTATGATGACGTAGGCTCTACAACCTTGCGTGATGCGTGAGGGGAGGTCCTAATGATGTCACCACGCTTACGCTAATGTGAGGCGGTACCTCGCTCCGAGAGGGAGTGGTTCACGGGTGAGTTTAAAGAAAAACTGCGAACTAAGATTCAACAAAGCGATCAAATTCACTGATAAGAAGAAGCGAAAAGAGGGGGGGGGGAAAGCATGGAAAAAGATGGAAAAGAACTGAAGAGGTGACCCACGGCAGGGTTATTGATAAACCACAATCAACACAGCAAAAATCAATTGTAAAATGCATGCACATACAAAGAAAATATTCAGCAAAATAAACCCAACTCCGTCTTGGGGTAAAAAGCATTAACCTACACCTACAAAGTTCCTACGCCTGCCCAGGCACTTCTAAACACCATTTGGGTGAAAAAGAAATAAAAGGGGAGAACCCCGTTACTTTGAGGTGATCCAGGAGTGAAATCCCGGCTTCGGGGTCCGCGAGCGCTCCTACTAACGCGGCGTCCTGAATGCGTTTCTTCCTCCGGGCTTACAGTCGCTTTGTTGGCCAGACAAAGTGGGGTCCTCTTCGATCACTGGGAGATAAGGCGGCTTCCAGTATTTAAACAGAGGGAATTTAAAAGTACTTATTTTAGTCGACCTCCTGCGTCAGCAAAGCAGGGAATCAGGTTTGCTTCGAAAAATCTCTGTCCAGCGAGAAACTCGAGCACGTGGCGTGTGGGTAATTAATCCACAGAGTGAAACAGCTGTGTGTCTTCTCAGGTTGGCAGCGCGCCAGGGAAGAAGGGAGATTGTCGTGCGTAGCCGCAATAAATACATTTTCCCTAGTAACGTTATCTCTCTGCTCCGTTGTTAGGGCGGCGGCCATTTTTGGGCCGTGTTGCATGATGGGAGTTGGTGGGCATTTTGACCACATTGCATCATGGGAAATGCAGTCCATCACGTCCCGAATCACTGCAGTTCCGTCACATCTGAGTTGGCATTACAGTATGAAGCCCACTCTTTAAAAAATGTATTAAATTCTTCATATTTAAGCAGCAATGTATTAAATCTCCAGCTCTTGTTTTGTGGGGTTATTTTTTTTATTTGTTAGGTTTAAAGTAACAGGAGCATGATCACTAATAGCAATAGGATGAATTACAGAAACCGAAACATCCGACAGCAGCGAGCTGCTGATTAAGAAATAGTCCAAATGAAAATAAGAGTGGTGGACATTTGAAAAAAAAAAAAGTATATTCCTTACTATTAGGATGAAGAGAACGCCATGTATCGCAAAGACCAAAATCACTCATGTATTGTTTGACTATATTTAATGACTGCCAACTGCGCTGAGTCCCTGTAGTATTCAGCCTGTCTATTTCCTCATTTAGACCAAAGTTGAGGTCACCCCCAATAATTAGAGAACAATCCCCGTGTTTTGAAAGTGCATGGAAGAGTTTGTGAAAGAATGAGGGTTCATCAACATTTGGACCATATACACTAACAATACATAACTTCTGGTTATGAATAGATATTTTAATTATTATGAATCTACTTTCAGGATCAATATTTTGGCTAATATTTTAAAACGAACATTTTTGTGGATTAAAATGGTTACTCCTCTCTGTCTAGAGTTATACCAGTCAGCAAACACATTGGGGAACTCAGGTGAGTTAAGATCACTTACAGTTGTAGCTGATTTATGGGTTTCTTGCAATAAGACAACATCTGCCTTTAATCTTGTAAGCTGGTTTAAGATCTTTAGCTTTTTTTCCCTGGTGCCAGCTCCATGCACATTCCATGACACAAACTTTACATTCATCGTAGGTGAAAGTGAGAAGTTGAAAAGTGCATGTCCTCGGAAGAATAGTTATACAAATACCCAGGTAGCGTAATCTGACGTGCTTGTGATTGTCTGGTCAGCAAGAAAGGAGCAGACGAATAATATAAAGAAAGACAGAGAATTAAGAAAGTGCAAAGAGTGAGAAAAGATGAAAGAGAAAAAAACCACCGCCCATGCCTCGTGTACCCAACCGTGACTAACAACCATACCGTGCCAACGTGCTCTTGAGCTGTGCATTTATTTCTTTTTTCACCGTGTTCCAAACTATACACATTTTTTTTTCTTTTTTCCAAGCGTGACAAGCTTTAAATCCCCCGTTTGTGCATCTAATAAAGCCAAGGAGTGATCTTCTGATACCTGAACAACTGACCATTGATATAAAGTTTGTCAACTGCAATGTTAGCTCTGACGCCATCATTAATGTATTTTTTCCTAATTGGAAATAACACTCGCCTACGATCTAGGATTTCCTTGGGAAACTGGTCATTAACACTGAAATCCGTTCCTCTCAATTCCCGGCCTTGGCTTTTAACAAACACTTTTTGTTTATATTGCTCAAATTTAGCTACAATCGGACAAGGACGGATTTTATCGGGTTTCTTACCTCTGAGCCGGTGAACGCAATGGAAGGTGATGTTTTTTACCTGATCCGCCAGGATTTTCAGCTTCTGCTGGAGAAACTCACGTATTGCCAACTCGGGGTCCTCCTCCTGCCGCTCCGGGATGCCTGCAAAGACAAGATTGTCTCTCATACTTGGTGACTGTAAGTCCAGAATGGATTCTTTTATTCTCTTATTTTCGCCGGACAATTGCATCAACCCCTCGGTGAGCTCCGTGACTTTCCCCCTCAGCGCGTCGTTCTCTGCGGCAACAGAAGCCAGCTGGGCTTGGCTAAATTCGACCGCTTCTCTGAGAGCCTGAAACTCTTTGTGGAGCACCTCTACCAAGGCGAGGCGAGCGTCCAGGCTGGTAAGCTTCTTGTCGATGGATTCCAGGACGTCGCTGTAGCTCCTGTCTGGAGACACAGTGGAAGTTGATGCTCCGGTAGAGCTAGACCGAGTTTGTTTGAGTCAAGTTGTGTTTGTGGCTGCGGGATTTTTTTTTCTCTCCATCACGATGTTGTCAAAACACTCGTCCAGGTAGCTCTCCAGGCTCATCAAGGTCTCTTCTTCCAGTTTGTTCCCTCGTGAAAATGAGACAATTGTTAATGTTTAAACTTTACTTTGTTTAATTTTCAGTTATTGGTTAGTACTGACCTGAGTGGATTTAATTTTGAACTACATGTATGCCGCCATTTTACCTACGCACAGCTCACAGCTCTCGCGAGATCTCAGCCGCTCATCTCCCCCTTGATGAAGAGCATCTTTGAACCCTTTTCGCAACCCTTTTCTAAGTATACAGAGAGAGTAGCGGAGTTACTATGAACAGCTGAAACATAAGCTCACTGGATGCATAAACACGACCGGCAAGACAAGAGGAAACTAGCAAGGAATAAGCTGCTACCCCCTGTTCCTGCCTCCACAACCTGCCTCTGCGTCCGGAGACGCCACCTCTACCTCACCTTTTTCCTTCAACTCCAAATAAACAGTCATTTTGCTCCTTCAGCTACGTCTGGTTATCTGCATTTTGGGCCCAGCACCCCCTGAAGATAACAAAACCCTACAAAATACATTCACTTAGTTGCACTAGCAAGCATTCTTGCACAATAAGTCAATAATTTAGTATTCTTAGCTTGGCTGTTTGAAAACAATTTTTATGAGTAAAAAAATTTAAAGCTATTGTTTGAGACAGTTTTTACATACAGTAAGCTTGCAAAACAAGTTATGGTCTTTTTTGTGTGTGTCCTGTCTGGCAATGTGGCAATAAGAATTGTTCTCTCAATGCCAAAATCCCAACAGATTTTACTTTCACAAGTGGAGCCTTACTGCTTTCGTCATAGTGCTCCGCTTGATTTATGTATGCAAGAAGGTTTATTAGAATTTATGCTGGGACAATTTCATGTTAAATGGACAGAGAAATAGGAAGATAGAATAGAAAAAAAACTAGAGAAACAGATGAGACAAAATGCCTAAAGGGAGTAAAGGTGAAATAAGAGGAGAGAAAAGTGAGAGCACAATATATCATTTCCAGAGTCTGCTTCTTCACCTGCAAACAGAAATATAAAAAGTACAGCAAAATCAAAGTATTACAGTACAAACAAACAACACCTTGATAACACTATTGAAGAATATTCAATATTGTATATATATATATATACTTGTTCGTTTTTTTTTAACATTTGAATAAGTAACAGACAATAATACAAATGATGACAATGGAAAAACAAAAACAGAGAATAAACTGTGGTATAAAAGAGGTGGAACAAATGTATATGCAATAAGAGTAAACAAAGACAAGCACCACAAAATTGGCTATTATCAAATATCATCCCTTAACATGAGGGAGGTGGTCCACTTCTCCCATAAGGCATCAACCTTATGTTTTTGAAACCTTAGTTAAAAGGTTAAGCGATGGTTTCACTATGGTAAACCACTGGTTTATATTTGGGAGGTCTTTGGTAAGCCATCGCTTGGTAATTGCTTTTTACTTGCAACCATGAAAATTTTAAGAAGATATGTTTCTGCTTAAGACAGGTTTGGATCCAAATTACCTAAGTAAAACGAAATACATGTAAATGTTACATCAAAGTCTAGTATTTCGTTTACCGTTCAATGAACTTATTCCCAATATTAGTCTAATGCAAAAAAACTATGGGCGTGGTCTGCAGGGCATAGTCAACACTCTCACCAGCATTCAGTTGGTTGAAGAATATACAGTATTATTTAAAACGAAAGTGACAGCTAAAGATAATAATAGAGGATTTTTGTATAGAAGTGTATCTGGAAGTACCTGGATCCAAGCAACTTTAAGTGTTACAAAAATGCTCAATAGTGGTTGTGAGGATCAAAGACCTGCTCCCCAGAGCACCAAGGCAGACATCAGGGGAACCAAAACCCTAGATGCCCGAAGGGACCCCCACAGCAAAGGTGCCCATGAGGGGCCAACACAGGGAAAACTGTCTCCCCCACCTGAGGGTGGAGGAGAGACGAGCCCCAGGAAACTCTTGAACAGCCACAACAGCAAAGCCCCTGAGAGCCGCAGGATGAGCCCGTGGGCTCAGCCAGCAGGCAGCTATGCCGGAGCGGATCCACCCTTGGGCCCTATGGACCTGAGGCCCAGGGGCACTCCACCCCTACCCCTCCGGGTGGAGGCCGTAGAAACAGAGCCACAGGGGGCCAGGCCCCACGAAGCAGCCACCAGAAGCGGCCAAGCACACAGCACCGGACAATAAGGACCACCAACACACCAGCGGGCAGCGGCGCCAGCCAACAGAGGGGAGCAGGATGGGGAATGTGCTCCACACTAACAGGAGATATTCAATTCAATTCAATTTTATTTATATAGCGCCAATTCATGAAACATGTAATCTCAAGGCACTTTACAAAGTCAATTTCAATCATATTATACAGATTGGTCAAAGGTTTCCTATATAAGGGAACCAGTTGATTGCTTTAAAGTCCCAACAAGCAGCATTCACTCCAGAAGAAGCATAGAGCTACAGGGAGAGTCGTCTGCATTGTCCATGGCTTTGCAGCAATCCCTCATACTGAGCAAGCACGGAGCGAAAGAGGAAATAAAAACTCCCCATTACCGGGAAGGAAAACCTCCAGCAGAACCGGGCTCAGTATGAACGGTCATCTTCCTCGACCGACTGGGGGTTACAGAAGACAGAGCAGAGAGACAACAAGACAGACAAAAAAGCACAGAAGCACACATTGATCCAGGAATCTGTTCTACATTAGATGGTAATCGCAGTTGATCTGTCTTCCCTGGATGATGTCACAGTTAACAAAACATCAGACAGGTGTACCTACTATGAAGAAAAAAGAGAGAGAGCAAAAAGGTAAAAGCTGAAATTACAACAGTGATTTCAATGCAATGCAATGCAAAAGAAGAGAACAATAGACTGGAGACCAGTAGAAATCAGTAGAGTGAGAAATATAGGCCCTGATGTCCTCCAGTAGCCTAAGCCTATAGCAGCATAACTATAGAGCTAGCTCAGGGTAATATGAGCCACTCTAACTATAAGCTTTGTCAAAAAGGAAAGTTTTAAGATTAGTCATAAAAGTAGAAAGGGTTACTGCCTCACGGACCAAAACTGGGAGTTGGCTCCACAGGAGAGGAGCCTGATAGCTAAAGGATCTGCCTCACATTCTACTTTTAGAGACTCTAGAAACCACCAGCAGACCTGCAGCCTGAGAGCGAAGTGCTCTGTTAGGAACATACGGGGTAATCAGAGCTCTGATATATGATGGAGCTTGATTCTTAAGGGCTTTATATGTTAGAAGAATTTTAAATTCTATTCTTGATTTAACAGGAAGCCAATGAAGGGAAGCTAAGATTGGAGAAATATGATCCCTCTTGTTGATTTTCATCAGAACTTTTGCTGCAGCATTTTGGATCAGCTGAAGACTTTGAACTGCATTTTGTGGACTTCCTGATAGTAAAGAATTACAATATTATAAGTACAATAATTTGTTCCTTTTAGATCAGTTTTTGATCTGTTAAGTTTTGGCCGTGGGAAAAACACCATCTCAATAGGGTAATGGGTGGGTAACAGTACAGAACCTGCAGAGAGGTGTGTTAAACTGCGGCTCTGCTTCCTGGTCTAGACCTTGGGTTGTCAGCATTTAGGAGAACTAATAAATCCAGCCAGATTCCTAGAAAGAAGAGCTGCATCATCCAAAGTGGGATGAATGCCTTCTCTCCGGATCAGACCAGGTTTTCCCCAGAATGTTCGTCAGTTATCATTGTAGCCCACATCATTTTCAGGACACCACCTAGACAACCAGCAGTCTGATCAGGCAGGGGACCAGAGAAAATTACGGAGTCCGACATTGTTTTAGCAAACTTACAGACCGAAGCAACACCAACTTTAGTGACCTCCGATCGGCGTGACTGGGTGTCATAACCGCCAGCATGAATAACAATCTTACTGTATTTACGCTTACCCCTAGCCAGCAGTTTCAGGTAAGATTCAATGTGTCCCATTCTAGCCCCTGGCAGGCATTTAACCATCGTCCCTAGTGTCTCTAGTGCCACGTTTCTTACTATAGAGCTCCCAATAATCAGGGTCGGCTTCTCAGCGGGTGTTTCGCTGAGTGGGGAAAGTTTGTTAGAAACGCAGACATGTTGGTGGTGACCTGGGGGCTGGAATCTAGAGCTATGCTTGCTAAGAAGCGTCACCCAGCCGGCCTGGTTACCTGTCTGCTCGGGTGCTTCTGGAGGACCTCTACATAGAGTAACTCTATGTGGCTCCGTGCTAGCAAAGGGGCGGCTATTAGCTGGTTTTTCCATAGCACGGAGCTGGGTCTCCAATTCTGACACCCTCGCTTCCAAAGCTACAAAAATACTACATTTATTACAAGTACCATTATCACTAAAGGAGGCAGAGGAATAACTAAACATCTGACACAGAGAGCAGGAGATAGGGGGAGACTTAGACAGAGACGGAGAGGTGGAGGAGAGGGTAAGAGGGGAAGCCATTGTTGAGCTAAAGCTAGACTAGGCTAAAGCTCAACAGAGCTTACCACGCGAAAAAAGCAAGTTCCCAAGCGCGATGTCCAGCTACAGAGAATGTTTTAAAAGTTCTTATGTGTTTGAAACAGATGTTACAGCAAAGAGATTAAAGATAAAAGCGAGAGAGTCTGGAGCAACAGACCGTAGTTCACACCGTGAAAACAGGAAGTGACACAATACGCCTTACTGCAAACAGGAAGTAGATATGAGATGTCCCAGGAGAAGGGGCAGGTCAAACACATTCTGACAAATAGACAAACAGAAAACTATGCACACAGTCCCATTCACTTGTTCCTACCCTGGTGCCCCACATGCAAACTCCATCCAACCATCCATCTGTCCATCCATCCATTGTCTAACACGCTTATCCCTTGTGGGGTCACAAGGGGTGCTGGTGCTCCAGCTGTCAATGGGCAAGAGGCGGGGTACAATCTGGACAGGTCGCGAGTCTATCGCAGCACATGCAAACTGTCCTACAAAAAAAGGGGGAAGCAGTACACACACTCGCACTCACCACACATATCCTATATTCCCAGGTTCAGGCATCGGCACCCCAGAGGGGTATCCAGCCAACGGACCTGGGAGGTGAACCCTAACATCAAGATCAGGTGGGAGGGGGGGTACCACCGCAACCTCACCTACCCGGTCCAGACCTAACCCCCCATACTGGTCTGAGACTAGATGACCCAGACCAGATGACCCATCCACCCTAAGATATGGCCAATTTAACCGAACAGGCTAACCAACTAGTGTCACCCCACAAACCCTGAGGTTCTACCTCCCCCACACCCTGCCCTCCATACCTTAGCCCTCCCCACCATATTCCAGCAAAGAGCAAAAGGGCCAGTCCAAGCCAGCAACCCAGACCCAATGTCTACCGCCAGCCAAGATCCCGGATCAGGTGGCCCGTTCCTCCTCCAGGCAATTGGAAAACAGGGGTGTGAAAAATACCTGAGCCTGCATCCACCTGCTCCAAAATTGTGTTGTTGCATGTTGTTCTCAAGTGCATTTAAAACTGGGAGGGCCAAACAGGGGGAGCCGGTCAACAGTCCATACCCCCCCCCCCCCATGTACACCCCCATGTAACAACCCAGAATCCTCAATGTCTAAATGCAAGTGGGGACAGAGAAGGCCAACAGTTGTAAGGCCTACACAATAAGACCCCCCTCCCTGATGTCTTATCCCCACCCACAATTAATGCCCTACATATATGTGTGTTTTGAGCATGTTATAATGGAAAATGTCAGAGATGTACAATAAAACCCACCCAGAGAGGGAGGCTCCCCCAGCTGCATGCCATAGCCCATGTGGACCAGAGATGGGCGGTAGGGTCAGAGAGTCAAACACAAACTAAGACAAACACCACCACCGGCTACGGCTTGAGATGCTGTGGCTGCATACAGCTCTCGACAACTTGTGGCATTTTCTACAAAAATATGCCATCAAACTCGCTACAAACTATTCATCGACCCGGAAAATCAGTACATGACCGTCAGCGCCTGCTGGAGTTACGGTCATCAAGTGTTTTTGGACTCGTAACTACAACTACTCTTGACTGTTTACATCGCTTCAGAGTGCTTTGGTCCCAGAGGCCCATGATGCAGCAGACTCGCGGAGCAGCACACGGCGGAGGCGGAGCAAGTGTAGGTGGTGTGACCGGCGGTGGAAGCGCGGCTGCTGAGGCGGGCTAATAGCTAAACTAAAAACAAATCCCAATAGAAAACCGCTTCCTTCCATCCTGCTCTCCAACGTCTGCTCACTGGATAACAAAATAGACCATCTTCAACTTGAACTCTCTTCAAAGAACGAGTTGAGCAACTGTTGTGCTCTCATCCTGACGGAGGCGTGGCTTACCTCATTGATCCTGGACAATGCCGTTAGCCTGGAGGGGCTCGCTCCTTTCCAAATGGATAGAGTGCGGAAGAGGGGGGGGTGGCCTACTGGTTAGAGCAGCACATTTGCGCTCTGAGAAGGATGCAAGTACCCAGTTCGATCCCAACTACCTTTACTCTGGGTCCCTGAGCAAGACCCTCAACCCCCAACTGCTCCCCGGGCGCCCTACAGTGGCAGCCCACTGCTCCCCAATGGGGATGGGTTAAATGCAGAGAAATTATGGGGAGTGTTGGCCTAGTGGTTAGAGCAGCAGGCTTGCACTCAGAGAAGAATGCAAGTTCCGGCCCACCGACTCTAATCTAAGACTGTCTGCCTTAGATTACAATTATCTGCAAGAGCATGTGAGCACATTGCAGGACCAGTATCCAAACTCTGGGAATGAGGTTTCTCTTTTCTATAGAAAATTTATATTTAAGTTGGATCCGGTTGTGAGAGTTTTTTTAATCATTAATGCTTTCATGTTTGTATTTTTCAGATGATGAGGGTGCTGCTTCGTGCTCAAGGTGTTATTGTCACACAGGCCAGGGTATGCTAAATGTTGGGAAGGACAAACCTGACATCTGCTGCAAGAAGGTGGAGTTGGACTGTTGCAAGGTGGGCTTACTATGTGCCGTACCCCAACAGTTTGTGGCATATTGATGGGAACATGCGACTTGGTTGATTATTAAACACATATATATATATATATATATATATTATTCTCAATTATTTTCATATATATGAGAGAGTGAGACAGGCTGCTATATAGCAGCTATTAGCTTGATTTGCTGTACTGAATCATGGAGAGTGAACGGAGTTATGCTGGTAGTTACGCCACGTTTGGGTCTTTTGAGTTGGAGGATTTTTCACCCTCCTCATCCCCGGCAGTTGAGGAAGGTTTTTGTGGAGCCAAGCAGGCCAGAGTCTGATCAATCTGTCCTGCTGGCTCAAGGCGCTGACTCAGTGAAGCCACAACCTGGCGCTGCAAAGTCAAATGGTGGACAGAATCGGTCCTGTTATATATTATCATATATCAGAATCAACATATATTTCCTGCTTTGTAACTCAGGCGGGATCACCGGCAGCTTTGTGCACCATGATTCATTTGTAATGTGGACACGTCAGCCCCAGATCACCCTCTCTGTATCGACTCAAACAGCAGGCTGATACCGCAGATCGCCCATGTCCAATGTCCAACCTAGAACCAACATCATAGTCTCACAGCAGCCCCTTCCCGCCTGCCTCAAGACACTAACTGCAGAACAATTGATTGCTTTCACATACATTCCCCAATAACACATAAAAATTGGTAGATTTGTTTTTTGAAGAGAAAAAAAAGTCACTAGAGGGTTTGAAAAGTGCAATAGTGCTACTTATTGAGGCACAAGACGAAGCTCTATTTTTTTGTTTTGTTTTTTAAGACTGAGCTGGCTTTTATAGTCCTGAGCAGCCAGCGGACCAATGTCACACATTTATTTCTAATACGAGTTTTCTGATCATTATCGTATATTCTCTCCAGGTAGGTGGTTGTATCCTTATTTTAAGTATTCATTTTATTTTGTGTTGTTTCAACTTTCTAGATGGTGCCATCGATGGACACTCGTGTCTGATTACCTCAGCTGCAGTAGAAACAATAGGGCAACAACAGTACTCTGTCAGTTTTTGAAAGCAACATCTCTCTATGGACTACCATCAAGAGTCAGATCAGACAATGGGGATGAAAACATGCTGCTTGCTTTATGCATGCATCTAGTTCAAGGGCTGGAACACAGAGGCTTCATAACAGGAGAATCAGTTCATAGTCAGCGCATAGAGCGCCTTTGGCAGGATGTATTTTTGCATGTGCGGCAGGATTTTTACAATACATTCTACTGTCTGGCGTACTCAGAGAATCTTAACCCAGATAATGATATCCACAGACTTTCTTTACATACTGTATATCCACCTGAGATTCAAAGGAGGCTGGAACACTTCAGACAGGCTTGGAACCACCATGGTTTGCCAACATAAAGTAATCACACAGCAGCTCAACTTTGGACAGAGGGCTTGCTCACAAACATTAAAACTGACAACACAGCTGTCAACAATGTGTTTGGGGAAAATCCTTATAGCAGCCAAACATTGAGGCTATCCTAGATCACCATGCGCCAACACATGATGAAGATGACAAAGACTTCCCAGCTGCGTCTGTGGAACCACCTCAACTCATCCTGACTCAGGAACAGCAAGCATCAGTGCACAATGCAATCCATCACATTTTTGACCTTAGATAGGATATCAGGCTCAGTTCTCAGTATTTTACAAAATCCTGTATGAGACTCAAGAATCCTCAGAACAAAGCAGGATCTATTTTGACATAGGATTTATTGTATCAGAGATATTTTGAAAACCTCTTTAAATGCCTCTGCCTTATTATTCCTGCAATTGTCATACTGCTGGTCCTGGTTCGGGCCTGGTCTGTCTCTCTCTCTTCTCTGCAGGGTGTGACGGGCAGGTGTTTCGCGTCCCAGCTAATTAGGTGCCTTCTTAAGGAGCTGAGACCAGGAGCAGGGCGTCAGTTCTTTCTCGCTACCAGCGTGGTACTTGACCAAATTGCCTTTTGACCAAAAGTGTTCCGAGCCAGATCTAACTCTGTCTTTTGTATTTTTTCCTCCTAAGAATCACCCAAGCAACCGAACCTTCAAACCTGGACCTCTGTCGACTTTTGGATTCCTCAAGCCACCTGTCAGTCACAGCCCCTGCTCCAAGAATTACCTGCCTGTCCACCCTCCAACGCACCAGCATCAGAAAGGAGAGATTTGCAGTACTCATCAGGACCCAGGACACCACCCTCCCAAAGCCCGAGACAACCCCAAACCCCGTGAGTGCTGCATTCTCCACCTTATCTCACTTCATTGACCAACTATTCACCTCTGCCCTTATCCTTCCCAGCAGAACCCAGGACTATCCAGCCCAGCACCGTTACAGAATCCTCCTCAATAAACTTTTTTTCATAAACCTTACGAACTGTCTCCGTGGTTGCCCCGATTCAGGGTCGTTCTTCTCACAGCATGACAGCAATTAAACATCATCACCTAACAGTTGTGTTAGAGGAATGTGAAGACTACAGTCAATGTAAATGATAACTTTATCCCTTTGTTGCTCTATTGAATTTTTGAGTTGTCATCAGAAATTGCTGACAAGTGACCTTAATAACAATAGAACATGTCTGTGTAATAAAGGTAATTGCTTCAACCAACTTTTTTTCCTTGTGGTGGATTTCTTTGAAAAGGAAGCGTCTCATCAACATAGGCAGTAATGAGGGTAATGACAATGCTCGCGCATAGCAGGACTGCAGAAACACAAGCATATGCAAGGCCCAACTATTTGTCCCTTCACAGTGAAGAATTAATACAAGACACCATCACAAAGTGCAAAAGAAGCCGATCAAAAAAACACAAAGAAAGAACTGAGCCCAAAAGTTTGTTCTCACCCTTGATAGGTAATAACATTGGTTTGAGAGAGGAGTAAAGGAAGCCAGTTTTGTGTAGAAAAAACAACCATCGTTAAAACAGGGAGGAGGTCTCCTGGTCAATTTGTCCCCCTCTTATAATGCTGTTATTGCAAGCATGGCCCAGCCTTCTGAGAACAGGAGACCATGATTAAAATTTAAACAAGTGGTTGTTAGGCTCATTGTCTGGTTTGTATTTGTATACCAGGCTTAATTCTCAAAGTTTTGCTTACAGGGCTGGGCTTGCTGGGAGCCCTTAGACTGAAGTTGTCTCTTGGAGAAGAGATGAAACGTATCTACTGAAGAAGAAAACATCCAGAGGACTTACACATTTTTTTGATTTACCCAGAATAGCTTCTCAGTCAATTTTGATAGTTTCCCTGGTCAATATGGTACAATTTGGCAGTAACACTGAGGCGGTCTGCAAAAAGGGTCAAAGCCGACTCTTCTTCCTGAGGAGGCTGAGGTCCTTTAACATCTGTGGGACGATGCTGAGGATGTTTTATGAGTCTGTTGTTGCCAGCACCATCTTCTTTGCTGTCACATGCTGGGGCAGTGGGCTGAGGGTCGCTGACAACAACAGACTGAACAAACTGATCAAGAGGGCCAGTGATGTTGTGGGGGAGGAGCTGGACACTCTGACGGCAGTGGCAGAGAGGAGGACGCTGTCCAGGCTACAGTCCATCTTAGACAATGTCTCACACCCTCTCCATGACACACTGGCCCAGCAGATGAGCTCTTTTAGCAGAAGACTCTTGTTACCCAGATGCGCCACAGGAAATCATTCCGGCCTTTGGTCATAAAATCTTTACAACCCGCCCCCCTGTAATTCTGACGCAGAATTATAGAATTATTGACAATTATTGACATTCATTCTTTTGCACATTGCCATTATTACTTTATTTTAGATCTGTAAATATTTATATATATAGTTACATATGTATATATTTATTTTTTTGTGGGGAATGTTGTATATATATATAATTATGTGGTTTTTATGTCTGCAGCGTGTAACGAAAATAATTTCCCTCTGGGATTATTAAAGTATTTCTGATTCTGAAATAAATCTGTTGGGTGCAGTCCGATGTGACCTTGCCGTCAGGCCACTGTGAGGAACTTGTAAACTTTGGTTCAGGAAAAGGAAGAAGCATGAAAACCATCACTGTATCCCTAACCTAACCTTCAGATGTTTGCGTTTCTATCATAGCCTACCACGTTTTAATTGTGCTCTGAGCGAAAGATTCTGTTTAGCAAATTTAGATGCCCAACTAAGTCAAGACGACAGAGGCTCACAACATCTCTTCCATAAGAGCTCCAAAGGACTGTACACATTATGCACAAACAAGATCAGACAGACTAGGTAATATAAAACAGCTTCTTTATTGACCCTAATGGGAAATTCTATATAGTTTACATATCTTATACTGTGAGTTATATGGGAAGGCCTGCTTAGTAGTAGGTTCAGTGTAAACAAACAGACTCAGTTTCGACCTCTCCCTTCCATCTGGAGCTGCTGACATACATGAGTTGTCTGGACCAACATGATCTCACATACAGTGCCTTCTAAAAGTATTCAGTCCCCTTGAACTTTTCAACCTTTGGCCAAATTTCAGGTTTCAAACATAAAGATAAAAAACTGCATGTTTTCGTGAAGAATCAACAAGTGGGACACAATCATGAAGTGGGACGAAATTTATTTATTGTAAAAAACATTTTTATTGTGGCCCTATCCTTGTGTTAAACTTCTCCCTCTCATTGGCAAAAATATCTGTTTTTTATTTTTTTTTCTTTGTCATTAGTGGCCATGATAAGTTCAGTTTAATATTTTTTTTTTATGTATCAAACTTACATTTGGAGTATTTTCTTTATTGCCATAAATACAAACCAAGAAGAGAACATATGATAGTCTTGGATAACAATTTATCAACTTGCTGAAAGTTGTTAAAATCTAAAACCATTTCAGAAGTTTAATGACAGAACCTGAAATCATCTAGCACGGTCTTCTGATATTTTATCCTCAGAACCAGCTAAAGGCTTTCAGTAAAAAACATATGAACAGTATTTTTTAAACACTGGTGCACTTTTCAGACTTGTAAAACCATGCTTTACCTTAAAATTAAGTAAAACATTAACAAGAGCTGGACAAACATGCAAACCCGTCATCACCTTTCAGTGCAACCTTTCACTGTCACATTCGTAATCATTTAAGAAACTTGCAAAATTCCCTCCATCATGTATATTCAAAAAGCCCCGTAGGAGGAGTGCAGCGACAGATACAACAGGACAACAACACAAGTATTGGCTTCTGGGTAAATTTTCTTGGTGTCATGCAGAAACTGGATTTCAGGCTGGCAGGAAAAGCCAAGTGGAGGAATGGCAGAGGCTCCAGAGATGAACATCAGAACATCGAGAGAGAGGGGTGGACCATCCTCCTCTTCTATAAGACATAACAATGGAAGAATACAACTGTTAGACATGGAAAACATACCCCTGATGTATTGTACAAAGTAATTTTAAATTTTTGGAAATTGACTAAAATGCAAAAACAGACCTTCAATGTCAATCAGCCAGTCTCTCCAAAAGCAGACCAACTGGTTCTCCAGAACTCGCCGATTGCTCCCCTGAGCAGAATAGGCCACTGTGGCTCATGTCCCTGGCAGTGAGGGCTCTCTCCTCACACACGGACATGTCATGAACAAAAGCTGGGTTTTTCTGCAGCTCTTTCAGTAGCCCGAGTCTTGAAGCCCTCTGCAACCCTAAGAGGCAAGGCAAGTAATGTACAATCTAATGTACAAGACAATTTCTACAAAAACCTTAAAGCAAGGTACAGAGGACATTAAAAAAGTACATATAAAAAAACAAACATGATTAACAAACAATTTATTAAAGGAGCAATAAGCGATATTTTGACACAAGGTTGTGCTTGAGCACTGTCTGTAGACCAAAACAATCATGGGTGCTTTCAAAGGCTGCCTGCACCGCGGAGTGGTGACCACTCTGCATTTCTCAGCGTATCATAAGCATGGTGGGCCGCCAGGCTAATATTAACTATGGACCTGAGAACAGGTGGGTCTTTAATCTGGATTTACATAAAAATGTTTTAGCTGAGTCTGGGAGTTTGTTCCAGACATGTGGAGCATAGAAGCTAAATGCAGCTTCTTTAGGTCTGCTTCTGACTACGGGAACTGGTCCAGATGGCATCCAGATGACCTGAGAGGTCTTATGGATTTTTATTGGATCAAAAGGCCACTGATGGATCCTGGTCCTAAACCATTCAGAGCTTTATAGACCAGCAGCATAACTCACAAGTCTGTTTTCTGACAGAGAGGGAGCCAATGGAAAGACCTCATAACCAGACTTATGTGGTCCAAGGGTTTGTTTTTAGCTAGGGCTGAATGAGCTGCAGTTGTCTATTATATTTAAATTGTAGATCCGTAAACATGCTGTTACAGTAATTAGGCCGACTGCAGATGAATGGAGGACTAGTTTCTCCAGGTCCTGGTAAGTAATCACACATTTCATCTGATATTCTTAAGGCTGATTTTGTAATTGCCTTAACTTGTTTTTTAAAATTTAGGTCTGAATCCGTCGCTAAATCCAGATTTCTGGCCTGGTTGGTGGTTTTTAGAAGTATAGATTAATATCCCTGTCCATCAATCTTACTGATAAAAGCACCATAACACAAGTATGCTTACAGAAACATGAAGGACATTGACATTAAACTTGACAGTGGAGTGAACTAGGGAGTCCTTTTTTCTCCAGTTCGGGACATGCCTAAGGCAACCCTTGATGCTAAGGCTGTCTACTGCTTCTTCAATGGCAAAATTAGCCTCATTGGTGGTTTCACCTTCATCTATCTGAATAAAGATGAATACACATGAGTCCACCCTGCCTCTTGCCCAGTGAAGGCTGGAGATAGACACCAGCAACCCCCGCGACCCCATTAAGCGGGTCAGAAAATGGTTGGATGGACACATGAGTCCCACCAATAAACTCATGCTAAGTCCATGTCTTTGGACAATGGAAGGAAACTGGAGTACCTGAAGAGAGTCCACACATACACAGGGAAAACATGCAAACTTCACACAGAGGCTGTTGAGCCTCATCAGTGGTAGGCCCAACTTATCCAGGACTAAGCAATTTAAAAAGTATTGAAGGTGATTACAAACTTTGAAATGGTTTGCAAAATGACAGCTTATACTCATACGTTGATTAGCTGCTCCCAGAGTTTGTGATCATGCAGGACTTCTGCTCTGAAAGGGGCCATTGGGAAATTGCTGAAACAGCCTTTCTGAGAAAAAATGGTGGGCAACTCCTTCACGGACCACACAGACTGTAATAATTTTTGCTACAAAGTAGTACAACTTTGCTTCCAATGCTGCAGAAGAAACGCAAAAATATGGTTAGTTAAATGACTACCCAAGACTAAATATTCCACTGCTTAAAATAGAGTGAATTCACTAGAATGAGTAAAGGCATCTTTAAAAAAAACTGACATACAAAATACCCTGGCACTAATATGTGAAATTTATTTGATGGCTCGCTGGAGAAATACTCATGTCCACTCCACTGATCAGCTAAGACAAAATGGCTTTTAGGGTAACTCTGAGAAATAGGAAGAGGAGAAAGATTAACTGTAATGTAATAATTCTATAATCTCATTTTAAAAGTTTTGTTTCTTGTGACCAGAAGTTCAATTCAACTTGTCATATAATCAGTAGTGGATATATGCAATGTCATTTCTACTAGTAGAAATATATTTTTGATGTCAAGAATTATATATCTGGATATCTAGAATGTTTTATTTTTTATGTCTGAAATGATAGTTATGACTAGTATTGACTGGATTATGGAGATCTGAAATTAGATTTCATCAGATTAGATTTTAGTTTTAGACATCCGGAATGTTTATTTTAGATTGGTAGAATGTTATTGTAGATGTCTGGAAAATAAAGCCCTATACACATGAGTGGGGAAAGTGACGTAATTTGTACTACTATTTATGATATTAAAAATATCTGAAATATTCATTTTAGATAGGGCAAATGTTATTGTAGATGTCTGAAATGTAAATTTTGACTAGGAAGGAATGCATTTGAGATGTCTGAAATACATACTCAGTCAAGCTAATAAATGTTAAAACGGTCTGCCATACCTGCGCAGTATGGTACTTGGCCGACACAGTACCCAGCGGTAACTGTATGGGGGGGATGCATGCAGCTCGAATAACAGCAGCATAGGTAGCCTATATCCTGCTCTCAAGATAAAAGCATCTACTAAACAGGCAGCGCTGTGGCAACTTTACTTAGTGTAACATAACACAGTAGCACTAGCACATAGCAAGCTGCTGTGTGGGGGGCCATCGGCGAACGTTATCAACTAGGTTCGCCCACTTTGCTTGCCTGTCTGAAAATATTTAGATCTCTAACCTCACACCATCACAAACATTCCTCAAAACAAAGAAAAGCAGTGTTCAAATGTATTTTTTTGAGTCTCAAATATATTTTTGGATTCAAATACTTTTTTTCTTTGATTGAAAAGTTTTTTTTTCATTGAAGTGAAATTTTTTAATTGAAAATATATTTTTTGATTGAAGCAACCTTTTTTTGATTGAATAATAAAGACACAAAACTACCTTCATACACGTTGAGCAAGGTATTAAGTTCAATTCAACCGAGCCGAGACCTAGGTTTCTAGGCAGACCTAAGTTTGCTTTTTTAGTCCACATCATAGTTTGATTGTGTATTTACACATCCCCAAACGAACCAGACTTTCTGTGGCAAACAAATCATATTGCAATTAAAGAGGACTACACAGAGCTGGTGCGAATGCACCCTTAAACTTTCATATGAGCAGTAGCAAATATCTGCTCTCGGTCATGTGAAGACATTTTAAATTTTTTAAAAACTTTTTTTTAACATCTGCTTTTAGGGTAACTACTTTTAAGATGAACTTGCTTATATGGTTAGACCTAAAAATGTCTCTGTGCCTCAATGGGTAGCATAGTAGTCTTGCTATCGGAAGGATGTAAGTTTGATTCCAGCTTCCCCCTTTCACATGTCGATGTGCCCCTCGGCAAGCCATTTAACCCCAAGTTGCCTACTGATCTGTGTATCAGTGTATGAATGTGTGCATATAAATGAGTACAATTGGGTGAATGTGGCTATAGTGTAAATGCTTTGAGTGGTCACTATGACTGTAAAAAATATAATTTCACTCCATTTACCCACGACAGGTTGAAATGTCACAAAGATTTAGATTTTCTGAGGCTCTTCTTTGACCTTCAGGATTTGTCAGTAATGCTCTCCTTAAGTAATTTTCGTAGGCTAGCTTGCTAGGAAGGTTGTATTTTTCATTTAAAAAAAAAAATAAAGTATGAATAACAACGATAGAAAACAGGAGCAATAGAAACCAGTATATATATATATATATATATATATATATATATATATATATATATATATATATATATGGGTGCGATTTGCCTGGGGGATGGGGGGGATTTACCCCCCCTCTGTTTGTGACGTCCCCCCCTCTGGTCTTGTGTCCCCCCCTCTGGTGATGTTTTTTCCCTGGGGGGATACATATCCCCCCCCCCCTCTGGTCTGAATAGGTAATATTGTGGATTTAAAAAAAAATTATATAAATTAGGGCTGTCAGTTTTAACGCGTTATTAACGTGTTATTTTTGTTAGATCATAACGTCGTCAAGTTTTTTTGTCGCCGTTAATTGCGCGTTAAAACACACACACACCGTTCCCTAATGTTTTTCCCCGCCGTGCTCTCCGCACTGTCTTTCTTTTACCCTTGGCGCTTTCCGTAGTTTCAAGAGAGCTAGAGACTGCAGCAAAACAGACCCGCGCTCACTGTTGCCAAAGACTGTTTAATTAATGCGACTTTGGGCTTCTTTTTTCTAAAAGCGCTTCTAAATTTCACGGGTCACGGGTTGCGTTTTTTTTTTTGGGCAGGTTTCTGAAAGTGAAATCGCTTATTTGGGCTCTGAAATAAGTGACAAAGTAGGGGTTATTAAGAGAACTGCCTGCACTAGAGACTTTGAGTGTATCCAGCTGAAATATCCCTCCGCCATAGGAGCCGACGGTAGTAAAGGCAGACAGAGCAACTCTGCACGTCTTTTCTGCAGTTTACGGTGCAATAACCGGTGATAACTGCTAAAAGTAGATTACTTGGTGCAGATCACCATTTTGAGCAGATATTGGTTCTGAAGATGAGCTTTTAACATGCTTAACATTGCAAAAACCCAACCCATAAACCGTACTTTAATGCTTATTAATTAGTTTTCTCTGTATTTGACAAACTAAGGCTGAATTATGTTGCCAAACGAAGGACCTGGAGTTACTAAACAGTTGCTAAACAGTCTCTTTTAGGGTATTAAGCTCCTGCCCAGTTGCAAGCAATGTGTAACTGGAATGACCTGGAAACTGAAACCCTTTTTCCAGGCTTAAACTCTATGAATATGGATATAAACAGCAAGCAAAAATATTCAAAGAAATTATTGTTGTTGGTGTGAAAGCTCAGAATTAGATGTGTTTGTGTGTGTGAGAGAGAGAGTGAAAAAAGGAACAGAACTTATGACTTTATTGAAATGTACAATTTTTATTAATTTGCATGTTTTTGCGTAATACCATGTCTATCTTTGTTTAAGAAGCAAAAAAATATATTGGCATGGTATTTAATTACAAATTTATTTACACATTGTGTAAACATCAGGGCGTCATGATTAGTCATTTAGCCATCATAGTCCAGAGTTTAACATTTGGCACTAGGATGTCTTCATCCCAATTCTCAAAAGTGCTTGAAAAATAACAAAATTTAAATATTTTTTGTACAAGCATGTATTTTATTAGTGTCATTTATTGCAAAATTGCATATTAAAATGCCTAAACAGGCTATTACACTTTAAGAAATAAAAGGATAAAAAATGCTATTAATTTGCGATTAATCTTGAGTTAACTATTGACATTATGAGATTAATCACGATTAAAATTTGTAATCGTTTGACAGCCCTAATATAAGTACATGTCTTGTGTCCTTCACGTTTGTTAATTGAATTTTTTGTTGTCTGTTTTTAAAGAGTATTATTACGTTTTCTGCTCAAAGCGGTTAAAGTAAACTAATACCCACTTCTGAGTCCGGACAGTAGATGGTGCAAGTTTAAAAACAATAGTCTAACCTACTGGATCTAGCTATTTACCTGAAAGAGCAGCTGCAAGCTAAGCAAGTAATGAATGAGAACGTGCGGCAGCATGAACGTCAACAAAGTATTTTGTCATATTTCGGCCCGAAAAATCAACAGAAAAGGTCAAGAGTAGATGACGGGATGAACAGCCATAATGTTACAGGACGAACTTTGGTGGATGATGAAGATTTGCAGACAGCGTCACAAGACAAGAAGCAGCAGCAGCCGATTTCTCCACCGTCCGTCCCAGGACAGGTTGGAGGCTGTCTCCAGCCAGACCGCTTTCTAAGATGGAAAGCTGTCTGGCGGCAAGCATGCAGGCCATATAACCTTGTTGTTATGTTCATTTATGTTCATTTATAAAACACTTGAAATTATCCCCCCTCTGTTTTGTTTTTTTTGCAAATCGCACACTATATATATATATATATATATATATATATATATATATTACAAAGTGAAAATTAAAATGATGCCCAAGTGTTGTAGCTTTTTGAGGGCAGATATCTGAAATTGGATTTACTGTAAATAATAAAAAAGCTGAAGGTTGAATAAAGTTATTGATGTAGTATTCTGTCTTATTTAGCGGGAGGGGAGCAAAATCTGTTGGCTCTGCATATTTCTGGGTGTCATCTCTGAGAGGCTGCGTAGGATAGGGAACTGAGACAATCTATACCTCATTGCAAACATACTGACTGGCGTGTGATGACTGCTCTCTTTCATAGTCCTCTGTCCTCGCTAGTGCATGTTTGGTTAAGGCAATGTTGTCAAATGGCTCCCTTGTTTACTCTACTCCAAAATCAGCTGGAGCTGCCTCTAAAAGAGCTACTTGGGTATTTGCTGCTTTAACTTCTCTTTGCAAAGTGAGAGCATGTGATGAAGCTTCAAGTTTTGTTTTTGGTAATTGAATGTCAGTCTTTCTATCTAGAAATTCAAGTTTAGCTTTGACCGCTTCCACTTTAGCAAGCGCTTTAGCTGCAGCTAAACTGGCTAATGTAACGCCAGTTCGGGACGTGACAGACTTCATTTCCCATGATGCAATGTGGTCAAAATGGCCACCAACTCCCATCATGCAACACGGTCAAAATGGTCACCGACCGAGATAAGGTTGCTATGGTGATAACTATTTAACCCGACCGCACAAGTGTTCTGCCTTCTTTCTTGGTGCTCCGCCAGTACGGGAAGACACGCAGCTGTTTCACTCCAAAGGGTTTCAACCCCCACACGCCACGTGCTCAATAATTCTTTGCTGGACCGAAGATTATCGAAGCAAACTCCATCCCTGCTCAGATATGCAGGAGGTCGACTTAAAAAGTACTTTTGAATTCCCTTTGATCAAAGACTGAGAGCCGTTTTATCTCCCGGTGATCGAAAGAGGACCACGCTTTTGTTTTGGCCGAACAAAGCGTCCAAACGCCCAGAGAGAGACGAAGGGATTTTTCCTCTCGTTCCCCCGCTTTCAGACGCACGGCTCGCTGAGCTGAACCAGACCCGCGGACCCGGAGCGCCCCCGGACTTCAGCCGGGGCAACGTCAGAGTCAAGGATTTCCCCTTCTTTTTTTTCTTTCTCTTTTCACCTGTATGGTGATTTAGGTGTCCCTGGGCAGAAGTAGGAATTTAGTTTTATTATTGTTTACTCCAAAACGGAGTGTTTTAATTGCTGAATATTTCCTGTTTTATGTGCATTTTGAAAGTGATTTTGGCAGTGTTAAATTTGCGGTTCCTATAAGCGGCTCTGCCGAGAGCCGGCTTTTCTATTATTTTCCCCGTTTCTATCTCTTGCTTTCTCCTTATCAGTTAAATCTTTTTGTTAAACCTCAGTTCGCGTCCTATCTTTGAATCTGTCATTCAGGCCGCCTCTCTGATCGAGGTACCACCCCACATCAGCGTAAGCGTTGGTTACGTCATTAAGACCTCCCCTTACACATCACGCAAGGTGATGCGTTAGCGTCAAGTGTCGTCATAGTCGCCATCTTGAAAGGGTGTAGCATAGCTAAACTGTAGCTAGCTAAGCTGAACTAGCTTGTTGGGAAACATTAAAGCGTCCAGTGGGATTCTCAAAGCTGTTTTGTCTGTCAATGCTGCTAGGTTAAATGCCGACGTCTTGAATGTGATGTTTAAACAACTGAGTGAACTAATCAATCAATCAATTTTATTGTCAACTACAATTTGCATTGCAATCGCACTGGTATTGCATTGCTAATACCAGTTCCAGTACCACCCTCAATCACATACACTTAACAAACATTTTGGGGGAACGATTGACTGAGGCCTTGCGTTGCCAAGGAACGCAGCCAGTCGGCCGCTGCTGTTTCAGCACAGCCGTTAGGTACGTTCCTCCAAACTGTCCCGGACCTCGCCTTACAAGGAGTCCACAGGCGCTGCCCTTGAAATCTGTAGGAGAAAGATTTTACATGTGGGAAGTGGAGGGAGATAGAAAAAGACAGGTGCTTCAAAATTTATGTTTCCAAATATACTGTGGAGCATCCAACAAAAATGCACAAATAATTACGAGACACATATATGCAGAAAGGTAAACATTTGAGACTGGTCGCTTTAAGTTCATCTGTATTTGTGAGCATCACTTTATGTGTGTCTGCTTGGGTGAGGTGTTTATATTTCCATGGAAGCTCTCCACGTCCAATTGTCCTTGATGTCATCAGCCGCCCAACAGTTCAGAAAACATCCACAGATGGGGGCAGGGGGGTTTGTGCGATCTCTCCATAACAACTCAGGGGAGAATTTTATGGAGAGAAGTTTGTCTCTAAAACATTTGAATAAATATAAAAAAGATTTGAATAAATATAAAAGGATATCTATACATATACATACATTTATAAATATCCAAGTACAAAATACAAATGTAAAAATGTGACATACAAATAAATAAACAAAATACAAATATAAAAAAGTGACATACAAATAAATAAACAATTTTATATAAATAAACGTGTCTTTGTAAATATATTTTCGAGATTTGAAAATAAATATGCTTGACTTTGTATGTGGAATCTGCATTTGTGAATCTCCGTTTTGCATTTGTGAATCTGCTTTTTGCATTTGTGAATCTCCGTTTTGCTTTCTTGTCGATGACGTAATTTTGAGACATTCCTACTGCAAACCTAGATCCAAATATAAATGCCACTAGATTTGAATGCGAAGACACCCTCCACTGAACAACCAGCAGATGGCAGTGTTGTGCAGCCACAGCTAGTCTGGCGGAGCGGTCTCGTGTGCTCGTGACACGTCATCAGCCTCAGCCCGCTTGCCCAGAATGCACCGCGGCCGCAGCTTGATTCCAGACAGCGCAAACAGAGCTCACAGCGGTAAGTTAAAAATTCCCTTTTCTGCTGCTGTTGTTCTTCAAATGTACGTTTTCAGATCGGCTGAGGCGAGAACATTATACTTTTAAGCTTCCCTATGTGGCCTGTTTACAGAGTTAGTTAATTTTAATAAAAAGTCCGACGTTGAGCGGAGCAGAGAGACCCGCAGACCTCCGAGGAAAACCGCAGCCAGGGCTGATGTTAGACCGTTTTTAGGACAATTCTGTCGGCCAACTAGTGTGCGTAGAACCGTTGGTTAAGAAAACAATAGTAATAGTATATGAAAATAACAGACATTTATTTTATACAAATGTTTTATCTTTGGAACAGAATGAAGATGTAATATATTCAACAAATGATTAACAATTACTAACATGGTTTAAAACAAAGAAATAACTCCTATTAAGATCTTATACAAATAGACGCCTATAAACCTAGAATTAAAAATAGTTGGAATGGAAATTAATTTACTGATTATTTAATTTATTTTTACAGGTAGTGAAAACAATGAGATGAACTAGCATGTGTACATGACTAGAACTGATGCAGCCAGCTGGAGCAGCTCCCTGTCTTCAGCCGCAGGATGGTCATCCTCCTCTAGATCAACCTCCTCGTCCTCCACGTCTAGCTGGTCCCCTGCCTCTATACTAATATTGTGGAGGATGCAGCAGGCGGCGATTACTTTTGGGGCAAACGTCAGGCAGACCTCCAGCGCCCTTAAGAAGATGGAACGCCGCCGTGTCTTCAGACCACCAAAGACACGCTCAATAATGTTTCTCGCCTTGGCGTGGTGTCTGTTGTAGCGTGCCTCCACTTGAACTGTACCAAATATGAAATTAACTTGTAATTTAGGTAATATGCTGATATGTCTTAATCTTCTATTTCACTTCTATCATCTATGTATCAATTGTGTGTCATTGCTGGCTCTATTTAAGGACAAGAAGGTAAGAGATCTTACTGGTAAGCTGTTTCCCTATAGGATGCCCGCAGGCCAGCCAGCAGAGGGTCACCAGCAACTCTATCTCCTGTGGCCATCCATGGATCTTCTGGATGGGCAGCAGCTGAAGGAGGAGGACAATGGTGGCCCTGTTCAGCCTGAAGGCTGGTTTCAGGTATTTTGTTTCTGTTTCTTCCTGTAAATAAAAAATGCCAAATGTTACCAGAATTGTTTTTTTCAATTCTTGAACAGCATAAAACTATACCTGCTTAACATGCAGATTATTATAGTTCTCAAGAAAGAAAAGGTAAAATGTATAGTGTTGTATAGTAAATGTAACAAATGGCTTCCTTTCTCTGGTATTTTTACCATTTCACTGAAAAAATGGGCTGAACTAACTGCACATAATTTATAGATTAATCACTGTAAAGGTGTGCAGACAAAAATGTTTTTTTTTCCTTTCTTAATCAATGCTGTGAAGGTCAGGAGGTGCAATAAAGTAGCTTAACCATACTGTTACTAATGTTAAAATTGGGTTTTCATTTTAATTATTTATAGAAAAATAGTAACAATTTCAAGCTGATCATGTGTTTAATACCATCTTCAATGTTTAAAGATAAAAGTAGGAAATAGGCTGTCAATCTTAAAATGCCTACCAGTTGGCAATAGATGGGTGAGCAAGTATTAAGTTAATAAAGCAACACACGTCAGTCAGATAAACACAAGACAAATAAACATTTTGCTGCATTGACTTGTATTCTATCTGACTGCAGCTTGGTCTGACCTAAGATGGCCGCTCTGTCGGCACGCCGCTCAACCGAGAACGCGGCGTCTACGTTTTCATGTCTGTGGGTGAGACCTTCCTTAAACTACTTCCGGTTAGCAACATGCCAACCGTTAGCCGCTAACATGGTTGTGTCCAGTATCACTGGGTGATTGTACTCTGTTAGTTTGGTCAAAATCCTGTACTGGGAAGTACAATACATTAAGTGCCAATACTTAATGTCACCAAAGCTCACCAAAGGCCATGTATCAGATCGGCCTCCTTTAGCAATGAAGCCTCACCAAATCTGGGCCCAGAACTCAACATTTGACAAAAATGGTGTGTAGCACCATTTGCCACAGGTGAGTGGTGTTGTATTGGCCGGGGGGTTCATGTCTGGGCATCCTGCCAGGTCCTCTTGGAGTCCAAGGGCTAATAGTAAAGCATGTTAAATCCAAAATGGGACAGAAAAGTGATTCACGGCTGATAATCACTGGGAAATTTAAAAATATTAAGAGGAAGTGACTGTGCGAATTTCAGATTCCTACATTCATCACAGCCAATGCAGTGGGTGTCAAAAGGTGCAATTCTATCCCAATGGAGGATGTCCCTGAGCTCTCGTTACATTGCAAAGTTTTCAATAATAAGGATAGCCAGCGAAATGCTTGTGGCAGGATTTGACAGGAAAAGGAGGTGGTTATGTATTAATATAAAATAAATTAATAAACAATACATAAAATACTTTAATGTTTTCTTAAAACTTCTGAATACAAATAAATTAAACAAATTCCTTTATCTTCATTCATTTAGATCAATTGTTCAAGTTATTTAATTGTTACTTGTATAAAAAAGAAAAAAAAGTTTGTGGTGCAGCTCCTTAAATCCCCGGCAAGTGAAAAAGCAAAACCAAGACAGGTGCGGTTCCTGCTGCAGCTCAGCCATGGCTTCCAGTATATCTCCCCTATTTTGAAAAAGCAGTGACAACATGCACACCGAGACCAGGAACATGACAGTAATAATTCTCCCAGCATTAAGTCCAAGAATGCCCTATAACAAACACAGAAGCTTTTTTATAAGCAGCAGAAGCAACAAACACCACATGCAAAAATGTTAACCAGAAACTGTCCTCTTAGTGGTCAACAAAATCCACGTTTCCAGAGGGATGGATCCACTGTTTCTTTTTTAATCTGTCTAGTGAGGTGAAATATATTTACTGTTCCATATATGTATAGATATTTACTGTTCCATATATACATACATGAATACATACATATAAATGATCATGAAAGGGCTTGAGTACCAGAGTAATAGAGGCCTGGATTTACCATAACAGGTGAGATCCCAGGTGCAGGCTATGCATAGAGGTGCAGGATTTGACAGGAAAAGGAGGAGGTTATGTATTAATATAAAATAAATTAATAAACAATATATAAAATACTTTAATGTTTTCTTAAAACTTCTGAATACAAAATAAAATAAATAAATTAAACAAAGTCCTTTATCATTATTAATTTATATCAGTCGTTCAAGATATTTAATTGTTACTTGAAAAAAAAAAAAGGAAAATTTTTTGGGGGCCCCCCATTGCACCAGTGGGCCCAAGTGGCCCCTTAGTACGCCTATGACTGGGACCGGCCCTGGCTGGCTGTCTGCAGCACTCAAAACTCCCAACAACTGCAGCTTACTCGCTCAATTTGGGAAGGGTTTGGGGTTGTTGCCGGTCTGAGGTGATTAACATCTGCAGGCAAAATATTCTAGGTTCTGGAATGCATCCTTAGGTTTTTAAATTGTAAGAAAGAGAAATAAGTCCCGTCCGTGTTTTTAAATATATACAAGGCGTAGTCTGTAAATTTGTGTCTGCAAAGGTGCAAAGTCCGTATTTCGATCTGAGACAAAGCTTATGAGGTAATTTCCAACAGCTGACAGTCAAGGGCAAAACTTTGTGTCTGCAAAGCTACAAACTCTTGTGAGACGCTGCAGAGCTACAAACTCTGTATTGTGCCTGCTAATGAGCTAATTGCCAACAGCCGACAAGAGAAGGTCTGCATCGAAGCAGCATGGAAAATTGGTATTTTAACTCCGTTTTTCGATGTGAGATGCTGCAGAGCTGCAAACTCCGTAATGCGCCTGCAAATGAGCTAATTGCCAAAAAGCCGACAGGAGGTCTGCATCGAGGTAGCATGGAAAATTGGTGTTATTAAAACATGATTAAATACTTCAATGTAGCATGAAAAAATGAAATATGTGAATAAAAAAGTTAAAGGCATGAGGTGAACTGTATTGATTTAATTTAAAAAGTAGTAAATAATTCAATGTAGCATGAAAAAATTAAATATGTGAATAAAAAGGTTAAAGGCATGAGGTGAACTGTATTGATTTAATTTGAAAAGTAATTTTTTAAAGCCAAAGGGAAATTAAATATTGGGTGAAAATGTAATTCTCTGATATTGGCACAGCTTGGATTCGAACATCGGATCTTCTGCTTGGCAGCCCGAGACCTAACCCACTCAACCAAAACACCAGTGCCGTGCTCAGCTGTGTAATATTGAGAGGTCAACTGTGTTGAAAAAGTGGTTTGAAGAAGTGGTTCTTGGTGAATTTTGTCACCACAGTAACTCTAAATGGCGTGAAGTGCAAAAAGCACACTTCGCAGCATCAAGAAGCATGTTTTCATATATAGTTTGTGGGGGGTAGACCCTACGGTTGGGGCTGTATTAATGGTGATGGATGATTAAAAAGGAATAAAGAAACCCCTTATTGGGTGCATAGTATAAGGCCCGCCATGCATTTTCAATGCATAGGCGGGCGCCTAATGATCATACTCAAACAGCTTCTGGCATTACACTAATAAGCTTAAAGATGAGCGAGCAACTTGGTAAATAATTAGGGGCACACTGTAAATGCAGCCCCTGATTCATTGTCTTGACTTGAATGTGCATCCCTTGCCTTCTGTTCTCTGACTTTGTTATCCATGGTTCACGAGGAATGTCTTTTTACTGTCCTGGCCTCACTGAGCACTGTATTTTCTCAAACGTATTACGCTATTCACAGGGCTCTTAACTCTCACGCATTGACCTTGTGACACATGCATTTCACTGACTTCACACACTCACACGCCATACATGGCATTTCTCATGCATAAAAAATAATAAAGCCCATCTGGGTTGTGGATGAGCTCTGTCCATCCAAAGCTCAGTCTGAACCCTGCCTTCTATGGAGCTGTTCCAGCTTCTTTCACAACTTGTGGCCATCAGTAATTATTCCTGCTGCAGTTCATGTTAACAGAGGAGCAGGAAGAGCGATTAGAGTTATAAATAATTTTGGTCTTAACCAGTGGTGAAAGTAAATCTGGTACGGTCCAGTACTCCATACAGGGGGAGAGCGGCTGCCAGATAAAGCCTTCATTCAGAAGCAGCCATGGCTGCATGCTGGATCAGAACACAGTTCTGCTAACCAGAAGCAGTCTAAAACGCCACTTAGTCTGTTTATAAGTTTAGTTTTTATTAATTCTGCATTTTTTAACTACATGCGCTGTATTTCTGTACCTCAAAACTTTTACTGCTCCTCTCCCCTCCCTTCCCTCAGACCCAGGTGCTTTTATCAGCGGTCACCATTCAAAACATGAATCACTACGTTTAATCTCCTCACACCCGTAGCAAAATGTGGCTGTTAAAGTCAATAGGAGAGTTAGTAGCTGTGTTTCATGCTCTGTCGTTTTTAACGACACAGAACCAGTGGTGCTTCCATGGGCATGCTGCCTTGTGCTTTAATTCAGGTACACACTTTTAAGGGCAATTTTAAGGAACTTGTAACATCAGCGGTTTTAGCTGAGACCCATCATTCCTCCTCTTCCCTCTAAAGGAGCCCTTTACAGTCTTTATTTATGTATTTTTCCCACTGTTTATCCCTCGCGTGCAGCGCATCAATGGGGGTAAAATCTGCCTACCTCAAAGCCTCAAATCAATAGCATTACATATAAATTATGCTAATACCAGACGTTACCAAAAAAGTGTTTTTTATCTACTGTCACTTAGGAACCAGTTAGACGCAGAGCTTGAAAAGCTGCGCCTATAGTCATCAATTTTTGGGTTGTAATGCAAAAAAGTGCGACGTTTCCTATAGGATTCCCCATTTAAGACTATTAGTGGGCTAAAAGCGAAGCAGAAAGTCAGTATTCCGTCCGCTCCGGCCACAAACAAAATGCGCTCAGAGAACAACTTCAAATTCAGTCTTCAGCTTGCATAATTACACACCAGAGCCCCCTGCGCCAAAGAGGATATTTGTCTGGTCAGTGCGGAGACTGAGATTAGAAACCTGTCGCTGTAAAAGGTGATGATGATGGTTATGAACTGTAACAGGCTAGAAGTGCATGGAGCTGAAAAGAGGAAAGACATCAGCAGCTGGAGCATGCATAAAGACGCAGTGTGAACCCCTGTGTGCTTCAAGTGTTGCAGCTGAGGGGAAAATGTCAGAACATATAGGCTTGGTGAAACTCAGCCTCATTCACCAATGAGGTTATAGACCTACACTGATAAACTAATCCATAGATTAATGTGTAACAGTGTAATAATATGGTCAATAACTTAAAACTACTTTATTGTATTCAGTATTATTTGAACAATTGTGTTTTTTTTGTTTTAACCCACTAACTGAACAATAACGTGTTAACACTTCTTTTTCACTCTTTAACAAAAGTAATACACGTCTACTTCTAGGTCTGGTCGAATAAAAATGAGACTGAGTTGACTGGACTGGCTCTTCCAGGGTGCAGTCAGCCCCGCCCCCAATGACGGCCCCAGCCACGCCCCCAGCCCTGCCCATCCATCCATCCATCCATTTTCCAAACCGCTTTATCCCTCATGGGGTCACGGGGGGTGCTAGTGCCTATCTCCAGCGTTCAATGGGCGAGAGGCGGGGTACACCCTGGACAGGTCGCCAGTCTGTCGCAGGGCCAGCCCTGCCCAGCCCCCCGAAAATTAGCATAATCTCACTCCTAACTTTTGATAAAAATTGAGAGGTCTGGCTATTCAGGTAGCTAAACACTTTCCCATCCATCCGCAATAAGCAGTCGAGTTTGTCTTTTAGCAGGTGTAATGAGCTTTCCCGCTCCACATTTGTCCGAATATAATATGGCTGCTGTGCATTCACACCGGTCTGTTCTAAATGTAGCTAATGTGTAAAGTGACAAGTGCACCTAATGTGCATTCTTAAGACTGTGGTAAAAGCCAAAATACCTGGAGAGAAAGCGTGCATGAACAGGGAGACCATACAAACTCCATGAAGATAAACGGTAAACTGGTATATGAACCCAGCACCTTCTTGCTGCAAGGCAATCGTGCTAACATCTATTTCCTTGGCAAATCTCTAGTTAATATGAGATAGTTAAACACAAAACACTGTACACACCTACCTGCACATGCATGTACTTCCTCCAAGGTTAAATCTTCTCATTAAAAAAGACAAACAAGATGAAAAACACACCGAGTGTAATATATTCAGCATTTATTTTATTAATAGACAAGAATTTAATTAACAACTATTGATAAGCTTTGGTTGTCTTAAGGACATGTTTGTTTGTTATAGATATATGTGGGTGGGTGCTTGTCTGTGTATCTTAAGGACCTGCTCATTATACAGTCATTATGCAGTTATCTTCTTGATTTGTGAACCATGAAAGGAACAGCACACATACACACTCATAGAGCGCGAGCAACAAACACAGCATATAGACAGATTAGATGGTGGGTTTTTAATCATTTTAATTAAGCCTGATTGTTATTTATTGAATATGTGGCACTTATGAAGTTTGCAAGGATATCCAAGCAGATGACTGAATCTTAATTAAAGTATCAGGAATTGTGCTTAAAGCAAGACACTGATTTGAAGCAGATCATTGTCATAAAGGAATGCATTCATCACAAAACTCTCCCCAAGGACTCACTTTATGGGAAGATTTCCTTTTCTGAAGATGCATGTCTTAATTGTAAGCTATGAATACATTCAGGTATATCTGTGGCAGCAAATGACTGAATTAAATGAAGAAAAATAAGCCTTGTTCTTGCCAAAAACACATGGCATCATGAAAAACCTCAGGACACCGAATTAGTATGTTGTTCTTTAAGAAATGCTCCTATATCGATACTTACTTTTTCAGCCATCCCCAGAAAAGAAAGTGTTTTACTATATTTATAACAATATTTATACCAATAATTAGCCCTAATTTGCTCATCAACAAAAAGTTAGGACACCCTATCCACCAACAGCTAGTGCAGGGGTGTCAAACTCATTTTGGTTGAGGGGCCGCATAAAGCTTAATCTGATCTCAAGAGGGCCACACGAGTTAACTCATTACAAGATTAAATAGAACTAATAAATGTGGACTTGTTGTTGATTTTTATATTAAGTTAATTTCACTTTTACACAATATATTATGAATAACCTCAGCGTTTATAAGAAAAGTATGTGCAATTTCAACAATACTTTTACTCAGTTAAACATTTACTTGTGCATTATGCATAAGAACTGATCACAGTGATTATACAATGTTGAAAAACATTTATTCACATTTTTTGGAACTTAAAAATGCTGTCGTGCATGACAAAATACATCAAACAGATAAAAATTAAGAAATGATTTGAATTTTTCCACACCTGAAGCTTAATCTGCTAATTAAAACACTCGTGGACAATATAGGAACTGCATATTTTCAATTAAATGAAGTACATGTTTTTTTCAATAATTGTTTTATCATTCTCTTCCTTTTATCTTGTCCACTTGTGAAAGTCAAATCTGATGAGCTCTCTGTGGCATCTTATTGCCACATTGCCAGACAGGACACTGGGAATAAAAAAAAAAAAAAATTATAATGATAATGCATTTAGCCACAGGGCCGGACTAAGGCGGGCCGGATCCGGCCCACGGGCCGTATGTTTGACAGCCCTGAGCTAGTGTTTTGCTCACAAAATAATTTCAGTGAGATGCTTTTTGTAGCCATCTATCAGGCTCTGTCACTTTCAGCTGTAACAGCTGTAGCTGAATGTTCAGCCTGTTTCAAGGACCCCACATTATCTCAGTGACAAATATCTGGCTTTGACTAGACCCAGGACTTTTTTAGTTTTTAATTTTCAGTCTGTCCTTGGTGGGTTTGGGTAGGGGCGGACTAGAATTGAAAATTGGTTCCGGGTAGGCGCACATTCCAGGTGCATACTAAAACCCACCACGAAGCTTGCCTTGATGTCTTACAACTTCCTCTACACACCCTCTCTGTCCACAACTCTAAGCAGACAAAAATTAAAGTTTGTTTTATTCTAGTTAATACAGGGTAAATGTAGATGTCTGGTCCAGAGGGCTCCTTTATCAAAGGGAGATAGATCACTGTGAGAGAAAAGGGTGATAAATGAGCGGGGCAAACATTTGGGATGAATATAGTGCGAAGATGAGCAGGGAGCTGATCTTACTGGTTTGTAGTTGATACCTGGAGCCAGTGATGAGCAAGCAGAGTCCAAGATGTAGGTCCCTGTAGTAAGCAAGGCAAGGCGAGTTTATTCATATAGTACTTTTCAGTAACAAGACGATTCAAAGTGCTGTACATAAAAAGAAAACATTAAAGACATACGAAAAACAAAGGAATAAGTTAAGTAAATCCTTGTCTAGACTTATTTCATACATTACCAAACATACATAAAGTGTCATGGTTTGGGTTCTGTTGTGTTTCAATATTGTACTTATTTAACTGATTCCGTCTTAGGTTCAGGTACTGTCTTAGTTTTGGTTTATGGAATAGTTTTGATTTTGTGGTGGTTTAATTTTATGTATTATGTTATCAGTTCACCTGCCAGCATTCTGTAACCTCACCTCAACACCTATTTCTTTGCCTATAACTTCCTTGTTTGGTCACCAGCCAGTCAGTTCAGTTCATCTGTTAATTCCTTCCTTCCATTTGATTAGTTCCACCTGTTTTCTGTAATTAGTTTCTACTCTGTTCACCTGCTCACATCCTATTTATTCCTGCTTCACTCCTTTGTTCCGTGCAAGGTTGTCTTGTCATGTTTATGGGTGAGTCAAATCCTGATCTCATGTCTGGTTTTGTTTTTGTATTTTTGACCCTGTTTTTCCGTCCAGAGTACCTAAGCTATTTTGTCACGTCATGTTACCTGTCAGTTTTCTGCTCCCACAAAGTTCTGGATGTTTTTTATTCCATGAGGTTATAAGGAGGTTTGAGCAGTGACTCCACGAAATGTCACAGAAAGGCCAACCAAGAGAAGAACTCAGAGGTAAACTTGGAAAAGGCATAAGGACCTGGGTTATAATGAGCCAGGAAACACTTGAAAAAACATCTTGAGATTATATCGGATTGCTAGAGGTACCACATGAGTTGACATTCAGATGACCACCAGCTCCTTTTAGGCTCCAGGGGGTGAACTTGATCAGAAAGTTGATTTGTGGAAGCACACTGTTCAGCTCAACCCTCCAGGGCAGACCTCCAGGACAGTGGAAAAGAATCACCATGCAGGCTTAAATCACCCAGACCCCTGACACTTTGAAGAAAAACAATAAAACTGTTACGCTGACTATTTATAGGCATGTATATACCCTTAAACAACTCCCAGGCTTGTAGATTTCATAAGATAAGAGTCACCACCTCAGAAATATAAAATAAATGGCCAAGGTGAAAAAAAGCTCGGAGAGTAAGATCTATAAACATATTTTCTCCAAACTGTTGTTTGCTTCTTTTTTGTATTACTGCCATGTTTTACAGTTTATACAGTATCAGTTTCTTTCATGGAGCTACATAAATTAACTATCTAAAGCAATGAGCTGCAGTGCTAATTCTGTTAATTATCATTTTAAGTATTTTTTTACTTTTAAATTTGTGAAAGGTAAGATTTAATATTTTATATTTGTCAGTACTAAATAGCAAGACTGCGATGGACTGGTGACCTGTCCAGGGTGTCTCTCGGCCATTGTCAGCTGGAGATAGGCACCAACACCCCTCGCGACCCCAATAGGGATAAGCATATTGGAAAATGGATGGATGGATGAATATCAAGATAATTTTAATCATCCATATCCATCTAGAAGGTGACTCAAAAGTGTTCTACAGTTTTTCATCACTTCCCAGACAATTGTAACGAACCTTAAGCTCAGGTTGAATATCCTGTAAAATTACATTACTGCTGGTAGACACAGCAGCAAAAAGGCTCTAAGCTATTTTTACATTTTTGACTAATAATGTTCAAAGCATTCTTTTATTTTCTGGCACTTTGTTCTGACCCATGTGCCTGCTCTCGGCCCCTAGTAAAGAGGCGGTATCCTCTACTGTTGTGGGCTGGCTGTATGAGGCATTGATAGAGACCTTTTGTTAAATGAAGCAGGCAGGGAGGCAGCCCTTGACTGGATTACCATACTCGCCATAATGAACAGATTTCCTCTCTGCCTCTGGTTTTGGGTTATTGTCATGTTGTAGGGTCCAGTTCAGCTTCACCTTTCCTTTTTTGTATGCTGTGTTGTTTTCCTCAAGCACCCTCAGATGAATGTTAAAACTGAGTGAATTTGATGATGGTGAGCTAGTCAGGTACTGTTCTAGAATTTCCTGGTAGATGGCTGCATTGACTGCAGACTACAGCAAACACAGAGGGCCAACATCAGCAGATGGCATGACATCCCAAACCATCACTGAATGTGAAAACTTCACAATGGGCTTCAGGCAACAATTCTGTGCTTCTCCACTCTTTCTCCAGACTCTGGGACCCTGATTTCCAAATTAAATACAGAATTTACTTTCACCTGAAAACACAACTTTGGACCATTGTTTCCTCAAAGCTGGACGCATGCACAATCACGCACTGCATCTGGATTCAGCATGCACACCAAATCTATGCAGTGCAAAAAATAAAAAAATAAAAAATATATATATATACCAAGTCATTTTGAAATTCTGGTGAGATGGTCTTCTCACCAGAATTCTGTTAGTCTGCCAGAGGGCAGACTAACAGAAGCAAGGCTGTACAGTACCACATGCTTGTGCTAAATCTCATTGCACAAAATGTAAATAATTTAATTGCAATAAAATTTGAACTCTGAAAGCTTTAGATGTCTCTCAGTTCTTCCTTAGCAAGATGCCACTCAGCGGGAACAAAAACAGAAGGAGAAACATGGGAACAGAAGATGGACTTAAATACAATTAAGATAAAGCTTAAATTCAGTGGGAGCAATTAGCAGACAGCTGCGAAATGTGACAAGGTCCTTATGACCAAGTGAATTCAAAGCTAGTATCACTGTTAAATATATACAACTTTCCAAACCCTAGTTGATCTAAGGTAAAACCTTTAAGTTAACTGATCTACACTATTTCCAACATAATTATTTATCAGTACAAACAATGATTTTCTTTAAGTTCATGAGCAGCTTGTGTTATTATTATTAGTTGTAATTTAGCACATCAAGAAGACTGTCAAAACCACAGCTAAGGATCAATATTTGAACTATACAGAAAAAATAAATATAAATGTTAGAAATTTAACCCTTCAGATCTGAAGTTTCCATCAGTTTCGCTAAGGCCAGAGACCTCGCCCTAGAACATTGTTCAACCATTGTTCAACCAAAGACTGAGAGAGAGAGTTTGATCTATAATTATTCACCAGTTTTAGAGGAGAAATTAAAGGAATTTGAGGAGGATTACAAAGCAACATTAAAGATGTTTTACCAACATTTGTTTTCTCCGGCTCTTCAGAGATCTGCCACAAGAGGTCACTCTTGTGGCTTGATTCCAGTAATCAAGCCAGAGTACCCATCCATGTACAAGAAAACATTTATGTCCCCGTCCACGTTGAAGTGGACACTTCTGGTCCTTTTCCAATCATTGAAGGGTCCGACAAACACTTCTATTCCAGTTTCCGTGGGTTCACTGGACATCTCTTTCTGTTTCTGAGGGTCCAATGGATGCCACTGGTTCTGTTACTGTCTCCGTGGGGCCGATGAATGCCTCGGGTCTTGATCCTATCTCCGAGGTCCTGGCTGACGCCTCAGTACTGTTCCTGTCTCCAAGGTTCTGGCTGACACCAGTCTTTCACTCCAGATTCCTGGAAGAGGATCTCCAGGTGGATCTGCCTCCAGTCTTTGCGCCACAGTACTGCAAGGAGGGGGTCCAGGTGTATCCACCTCCAGCTCTTCCTCAAGAATTCCTTGAGGAAGGGATCCAGGTGGATCCACCTTAGATCTGTGCACCAGTACTAATTGAGACAGGGATCCAGGGGGACCTGTGTCAGTCTGTGTGTCAGTGTCCATTGAAGAGGGGATCCAAGTGGATCAGTCCCCAATGTCTGTTACTGAGAAGGTCAACGAGGACACTCAGGTTGGTCTGCCAGCGGTCACTGAGGTTTCCAGAGAGCTCAAACAATGACCCAAGCACCAGGGCCACGTCGAAATGCCAAGCATCCAGGGCCACGTCGAAATGCCAAGCACCCAGGGCTCCATGGTTATTATACGGTCCCCAGTTTGTTGTGAGAGTTCCTGTATCTGGAGCTGCTGCTTGACAGGCAACTTCCCAAGTTGCTGCGTGGGTTGCTGTTACCAAAGGTTATGTGGGAGCTGCTTTAGAGGTTCCTGGTCTCTAGGTTTCTGGGTGTTCATGACCTCAAGCTCCAGAATCCGTCTGACGCCAAGCTACAGCTTTTGTCCAATGCCAAGCTCCAGGTTCTGTCCGATGGCAAGCTGCAGGTTCCGTCCAACTCCGAACTCTAAGTTCCTTGCATGGTGTTCTTCAGGGGTTCGTCAGGGGTGCTCATCAGAGTAGTTGCTGTCGTCACCGCCCGCCAAGGGTCCTGCTCCATCGCCAGACTCCAATGGTCCTGCTCCGTCGCCAGCCTTCACGGGTCCTGTTCTGCCTAGGGGGTCATCTGAGTCACTCATCTGAGCCCCAGCTATGCCGGGGAAACCCTCCAGAGATGCTTCTTTTCATGGAAGGCCTCCACAGACGCTACTACGCTGGGAAAAACCTCCAGAGATGCTTCCACACTGAAGTCTGCCTCCAGGCCATCCGCCAGAGATCCTGTTACATCGAGCTCTGCCTCTGGCCCACCCACCAGAGATCCTGTCATGCTGAGGTCTGCATCCGGGGACGCCACCCTGAGCACATGTCACGTAGAGGTGTTCCTCCGGGATGTCCACCTGAATTCTTATTTTGCCCTTTTTGGGTTTTTGTCTTTTTTGACTTTTGCCCTCTGTAGACTTCCTATAACAACTTCCTAAAATGCTTTTAGATACGCCAACATTACAGTGCAGGTAAACCTTCCTATGGTTTGCAGGAGCAGTGGGGGGGGGGGGGGTACTTAAATATTCTGATTACAAGACAATAATTCATTTCTTACTGCTCCAAAAATAGCAAAATAACACAAAACAACACTGGTATAAAACATGAGTTGTATTGGAAAAGTGTAAATGATATAAACATGTCATATAAGTCCTTTTAGACCATCCAACTTACAGTAAAAGTATCAATTCTATTGTGCTGCTGAAGTGGGAGCAGGGCTGAAGCTAGTCACAACACAATACATTATTACCTAAAGCTCTCCAAAAATAGCAAAATACCATTAAACAAACACCGTTAAAAAACATTAGCTGTATTGGAAAGGTATAAATGATACTACCCATTACATAAAATGCTTTTTAGATCACCCAGCCAACAGCAAAATAACATAAAACAACTGTGTTATTCATGACTGTAACTAACTCCAGTTGACATGTAAGGTAAAGATGAATAACAATTAACCGTATGACTTACTCATGAATCGGGTCCAGAATCAGATGCTGCTTATCTTCGTTCTCTTCAAAATCTGTGATAAAGGAGGACTAGATCTGTCTTTCATCACCACTTCTTAGCAAATAGGCTACAATACATTTCAAAATTGTTGAAACATAATCCAATAGATAAGTCCTGGCTAGACACAGAACAGTGCTTTCAAAATATCAACATTAGCTCTTCTCTGACAGCATGGTAGGAGTTTCTTAAAATTATGGAGTCATCGCTTATCTAATACAGCCGTACACCCATCTGGAATAATCCTGACATCCTACAAAAAATTTGATATGATAAACTTTCCTTACTGGAAGAGTAAATTATTGAATACCTGGAACACATATTTAAACCAACTGAGTTTAGGCAGAATACTTGGAAGACCTCCTTGATCCCACCAACACATCTTCCATTGAGGAAGCAGAGCCTGAGGACTCTGGGTCGGGTTCTCCCATCTCTGGTGCTGAGGTTGCCGAGGTGGTTAAAAAGCTCCTCGGTACCAAGGCCCCGGTGGTGGATGAGATTCTCCCTGAGTACCTTAAGGCTCTGGATGTCGTGGGGCTGTGTTGTTTAACACGGCTCTGTAGCGTTGCATGGACAACGGGGGCAGTTCCTCTGGATTGGCAGACTGGGGTGGTGGTCCCCCTATTTAAATAGGGGGATCGGAGGGTGTGTGCTGCCCCTAGTGGAGGAGTTTAAGTATCTTGGGGTCTTGTTCATGAATGACGGGAAGATGGAGCGGGAGATTACAGGTGGATTGGTGCTGCGTCTGCTGAGAAGCGGGCGCTGTACCGGTCCGTTGTGGTGAAGAGAGAGCTCAGCCAAAGGGCAAAACTCTCAGTTTACTGGTCGATCTACGTTCCTACTGTTATGGAAATATATGATTAGTTGTTGTATTAATCAGACATTTTTATCAAAAACAATAAGAGTTACCCTTTAATCCCTAAACTGTGTCTTGAAGGAAGGTGGGTTTTTTTTGCTGACCCACTTGAAAACAGTAGATCTGTTCAAGCAGAGACCAGGCACGAAGTCAGGATGTTTTATTATTCTTAATTGTATCTTAGTTAAACTCCTAAAACCAGACCTGAGCTATAAATTATGATTGTTTTTGTAGTTTGCAGGCAAGAACAGATTGCCTCTGTTTTTGGGTAGATGGGCGCCTGATGACTTTCCAGGATTCCCCCATCCCTTGACATTCCGTAGGGGGCTGCTCAGTCTATTAAAACATGCCATTGGGAGTATGAGAGCAGACAAACCGCTTGCAGCACCATGGGGTAGGATGTCGGGTAAATATACAAAATTAGGTGGTATGAAGCTTGTGTTTTTGTCTCCAATTAGAAGCAATTCCACTTGTAATAAACATACATATTTTAAATGTTTGTCTTTGATAATTTATTTCTCCTTGTCTAACAAATCTCCGGAACGGGGGAAGTCGGGCCTTCAATGAATGAGATAGGAAGAAGCAACAGGCCGCGTTTGTCAAATGGTGCCTGGTGACCCAGATTTGGTAGCAAGTCGAGGAACCTGTTAAATTTGGGCATGAAGGAGTAATCATCTACAGCAACACAGGATCGACCCGAAAAAGGTAAGGAGATTTTGATTCTTCTATTTGCTGATGATTAAATGTAGGCTAAATCAAGTGGTGTTATGGATGAAAAACTTTCTTTTCGAAATATCAGAGGTTAAACAGAGCAACTAGTATGAGAGGGTTGAATGAAATTTATGTTGAAACCAAGGAAAGATTGAATGGGATTTATGTTTAGTCTTTGTCCAAAACTTAAAATAAAGATAAAAAAGATAAAATATAAATAAAGACAAAAAATAGGAAATATTTGTTCTGAAGGTTGGCTACCTCCACACTGGGCTGACGAGTGCCGGTTACGTTAGGGCCGGGGTGTCGCACTTCCCCTGGATTTGGGACTTTCTAAAGAAGCAGAGTATAGGTGAGGGGTGTCTAACTCCAGTCCTTGAGAGCCGGTGTCCTGTAACCTTTAGATGTGTCCCTGGTCTGACACGCCTGAGTGAAATAATCAGTTAATTAGCAGGAAGAACCAGACTGCATACTGAGGAGCTAATTGTGCTATTTGATTCAGATGTGTGGGGCCAGGGAAACCTCTAAAAGTTTCAGGACACTGACTCTCGAGGACTGGAGTTGGACACCCCTGGTATAGGTACTATCGAGATACGGTAACATCCTTAAAGTTGAGACTAAGACAGCCAAGACCCTTAAATGATGAGGCTGTGAAGAAAAGGGAAAATAAACAATTTGGGTTGTTTCTCAGCTCCAGAACGGGGTTCTGGAAGCACGGCGATTAGATCAGGAGGTATTAAAAGAAATGAGAAAAGATTCCGTCAAAAGGAAGGGTAGCAGAGGACTCTCCTTGTGCGCAAGCTGTCTGTCTGATATGTTGTGTTGTCATGTCTTGTCCAACATATTGTCTCGGTTAAAATGGGATCCATTGCGGTTGAATGAAGGAGAGCCTGCTTGAGTCTGCGGTGCTTGAGAGTGAGTGGGTGTGTGCGCGCAACTGTGTGCATATGTGTGGCTGAGAATCGTACCTGAGTGTATGGGATTTACAACGGAAAGTTACTGTGTGGAGTTGATTTCATTTTTGAGGATTAAGTAAGAAAGTGTTCATCATGGCAGGAGCATTTGATCAGGATATTGGTGAAAATGAATGGGACCGTGAGCCCTGGAAATAATTGGGAGAACAGGTCCCATTAAAGGCCATTAAAGGCTTTTGTTGAAACGTAGGAAAATTTGGACAGAGGAACGCGGTCTGAGTGGAAACAAAAGTTGGTTGAGGCAGTTACATTGGAGGAAAAATGGTTGGATCACAGTGTGCCGTTGGGTAAATTTTTAGTAAAACAGTATGTTAAAAGTAAGAGGTTAGAAGTTGGGAAAAGTTGTTGGATATTTGGCAGAGAATTAAACATTTGTTTGAGAAAACAGAGAAAGAAAAAACAGAACATCCCCCACACCACAGGACAGATCTCCACCCCTGTACATCTTAAACACGCCCCCCTCCAGACTTTATCCAGTCCTGGACGTGTTGGGTGGAGAGTTCACGGTAAAATCAGTTCCTAGATACATCCCCAGAAACAATGCATGACTAAACAACACCCAAAAACCAAATGTGTCGCCCATTACTCCACCCACAGCCCCAACCTCGTTGATGTCAGGCGAGGATTGGTCTCAGGCTGTTGATATGTCCTGCCCGCCGCTTAGTGTGCACCCCACCCCTCAGATGACGAAAGCTGAGGACCACATGCTGAAGACCCCTCTAGGGGCAGTCCTTCTGTATGTTTACATATAACACACCAGACAGCAGATTTAAATCAGGTCGATCAAAAGAAAGCAAGAATTAGCCCACTAACAACTTCTTCTAATTATAGGTCTAGGAATCACCAGTCAGCAGAACCAAAAGTTAAAGTTAAAATGGAGCTTAAAGGTGTTTGGCAAAAAGACAACTCTGCTGATTTGATAGATTTTATCAGCAATACATCTGGTCATACAATAGTTTTGGAGTTATCCTCAGATGGAGTAGCTGATGTTAAATAATTTAAGACAAATGTTTATGGCTTGAATATTTTTATTACAGAAATTAAATTTGCAGAGCGGCAGAAATTAGCAGGAACAGAATATATCAGGAGAAAATTAAAGGACAGATCCCAAAATATCCGACGTAAACACGTTCCTAAAGTCCCACTAAAGTGCAGTTGCCCTTGATACAAAATAATTTAGGAGAAGAGAAATATGTTCCTTATTCATTTGGTGATGTGCAAATCCCTAGTGGATAAACTGCCCAGCATTGCAGCTGGTGGTAGATTGTGGCTTGCTGAATTAGATAATTTGACCAAAGGTACAAAACTGGCCCTGGGTGATATTAGAGCCATTTTAGGATGTTGTGTGCCCGGTTCTGCTGCAAATGATATTGAAAATGATGCTCGAACGTTCCTCATGCCAAATGAAACTTTATTGTCTTTAGTAATTTCTTACTTGGAAAATGCAGTTGGAGAGCGTTTTCCCTTAGCCAGCCCTGCAGCGGTTCCCAAGTTTGACTGCGACCCACAACAGCATCCGAAAGAATACATAATTCAGGCAGCAGAAAAATGGATCAATCACACCAGTGTGAATCCTAAAGAAGGTTGGTCCTATCAGGGTGAATTATTTAGAGAAGTAGTGTTAAAAGCAATACCCTCTTCAGTATCTTAGCTGATGAAACTAAATCCTGATATGCTGATTGTTAATATGCTCAATGGAAAAAAAACATTTGGTACACTATTTGCATGTGGATCAAAATAGGGAGAGGAAGAGAAAGCAAGAAAAAGAGGAATTACAAGATCAGTTACTTAAATTGCAGTCATGGGAAGCAAAACAAAGTAAGTAAGAAGAAAAAAAGTGAAAAGTTGGAGCTTCAACCCTGAAGGTGTCACCCCAGTTAAATTCACTCCAAGGAGGAGGCTTGCCTCCTTCTTCTCTCGATTTTCCATATAATTACAGGTCTGTTGGTCCTGGACGTGGAAGCAGATGTCAGTTTGGTGGACAGTGTGGGTGTCGAAGATGGAACAGAGGGCCGAGTGTGTGGAGTAAATATAGTGGACCTGTGGGAGCACCCATCGACATCTGCTGCAATTGTGGTTGCCCTGGACATTGGGCACGTGATTGTGGGCTGTCTCACCCCACCGGCAGATCAGACCGGCATCGTGCCAGCAAATCCTAACATGACCCCACCTCCACAAGGTCGCTAACCCAGCAAGGGGATAACTCCTCCTATTGGCAATCTTGACACACCCCTGAGGATGACCCGAGCTGCATGAGCCCTGCAGATCCCATGCTGCCAGCGAAAGTGGGAAAGGACTGCATGAACATTTAGTGGACACTGGAGCCACATATTCCATTATTCCCAGAGAACCATCAGCCTCTGGGTTGTGGACCAAGACTGTGTCACTGATGGGCTTCTCAGGGAAAGAACAGCATTTGCCTTTGCAACCTGTGGGGGAAGAGTTTGCTGACATCTATTGGGGACTATTAACAGAGCCTCCTACAACTGGTGTTCTCTCAGTGTTTCAACTATGGAAGCCCTGGATACAAAGTCTGAGTTCGTACTCATCCCCACCTGACCTTGTATACGTCACTCTGTTCTACGGAACACACAGACTGGTACCAATAATATTTATCAGCAGAACTTGAAGGTAAAACACAGATAGTCACTTCTAAGAATATGTATGTTCTGGTACCTGAGGGTGTGGCAGCTGCAGTGATGCTAACCTCTGAATAACTACAAGGGTATATGATGTTAGATGAAATGTTTCCCCATATTTCTCTTTCTCTCCACGTTGAGCACTAGGCAAAGGAATTAGGGGGCATGGTAAAACGTTCCCTTCAGGCCACTGATTGGGCTCCTACCAGCATTTGTGGGTTTGCTGTTTTCAAAATTCACTGATACCTATCAAATTGTCTGTGATGTTTCTTTTTCAACATGAGCTTTTGACTCATTACCATGGCCGGGAACATGTTGATCATCCTGAAGCAGTGCAGGTGTTGGGATGTGCTCCAGTTACATTTAATGTCACTGTTGACTCTCCTCTCTGGGTGAACCAATACCCCCATAAGTCTCAAGCAGAGGAAGGGAGTGCTGCTACCATTACAGGCAGCCATGCAGCTGGAATTTTACCACCCTCTGCCTCAGCCTGGAACGCACTTATTCTTCCAGTGGAAAAGGAAGGTACTGGTAGATCGCATGCCACATGATCTTAGAGTTATAAATTCTGTTTTTTTTAATAAAATATCTACAATTTCTATGCCTAATCCATAAGTGACCATTTCCAGTTTGGAGCCTTCGCATCAGTGGTACACATGTATTGAATTGAAAACTTTGTTATGCTATCTCCCATTGGCTGTGGAATGCCGTGATATTTTTTCATTTACTTATAGAGGTTGACCTGTTGACCTGCTGCTGGCTTCCCCTACCGCTGAGATCTGCCTTCAAGTCAAGTTAAACTTCAAGGTAGTTTTAAGATATCTCCATCAACATAGTTTTAAGGTCAGTAAAGATAAATAGCAAGTTGCCAGGAAACATGTGTCTTTCTTGGGCTGTGTTATTTCTGCAGGAACAACTAGTATGTCCTTCAGCCACAAGGAGAGCGTTCTAACAAACCCAAACTACAGCGCGTGAAAGACATGTTGTCTTTTCGGGACTAACTGGTTACAGTCGCAAATACATTACCGGGTACACGGATCACACGCAACCTTTGAGGGACCATGTGAAAATGCAAGGTATGAGAAAATTGAACAATGTTTAGATTTGGACTCAGGAAGCTGAGGAAGCGCTTGTCCTACTTAAACAAAGGCTAGCATCTGCAGCTGAGTTGACACTCCCTGACTACTCTTCACGATTTCCCTTTGATGTTTCTGTAACAAAACTAGCAGTAAATCAAGTTTTGTTTCAGGAAAAAGGAGAGAGATAAGAGTGCTAATGTCATCCCCAATACACACAAGATGCAGAGGGAATAGCCAGATTGATTTAAAAAAGACGGCTCATTTAGTCATGGGACATACTTTACATGTTTTGATGACTCATAGTGTGGTGGCTTATATAAATACACAAAGTTTCACTTTGACTGCACTCAGACAGCACAGGCTGTCCAAAACCTTGGAGTCACCCAACATCATATTCATACATGAAGGCATGAACATGGCAGATGGCATCACGGATAGTGAACCTCATCAGTGGGAGGAGATTGTGTCCAGGATGATAAAGGTGAGACCAGATTTGGAAGCCAATTCTATTGAAGGCCCCCAGGTGAGACCGTAGTTTACAAAAGGTTGTTGTTTTAGACATAGTTAAGGACCAGAGCAGCCTTGGAAGAGTGTTAGAGCAGGAAGGGTGCTGTAAAAGGACCTAATGGAGGATGGTGTTTCCTCCAGAATTAAACAGGAACTTTTTCTGCAGCACATGGAGTAGGATATGTATGTTTCAAACAGATGTTGGACAATTCATTATTTTATGGTTTTTGAGATTTTAACACAGTAGGCTGACAGGAAGGGGGGTTGGAAGAGGGGGAGAGACATGCGGCAAAGGGCCGTGGGTCAGAGTCAATCCCAGGTCGACCGTGTCGAGGACTAAGGCCTCTATACATGGGTAGTGCTACCCGCTGCACCACCAGCACGCCCTAATGTTGGAGAATTTGAAAGAGTTGTTGCATCCAGTCATGTCAGATATGGTGGACTATTTTGTGAAAAGAGGTACAGCGTGTGGTCACTTTAATCTCAGACATCATTACAGGAAAAATGTCCTATGATTGCAAACCGGAAAGAAATTATTCTTGATTACACAAAAATGGTGATCCCTGTCAGAGGTTTTAAGTATTTGCTTGTGTGTGTTGATGCTTTTACAGGACATTTGACACAAAGATTATCTTTCTCAGTTACAGACTGTCTTGGAGGCATAAACCAGAATACAAGGAGATCTTAAGGTAGGAGAAGGATGTGCATCACCCCTAGATGCCGACTGGGTGTGCTTAAAGGTCATCTAAAGAAACTTGTTTTAGCCAAGATTCACAGAGCCCTACCAGTGCGTGGCAACATCGGAACCCCAGAAGTCGTTGAAGGAGGAGCAGGAGGGAAGTCAGTTGTTTGCGCTCAGTCAGCCATAAGCAGAACCAGGTGAATGGTCGGAATAAAACCCTCTGGTTCTTGACACCACACGCAGTCTACCCTGTGTGTTGAAAATTTATCCGGAAGATTTATTGCAGTTGCACCAAGTGGCTCTTTAAGCTCTACTTTTTTAAAAAAATAATAAAATGTCCGGGAGAAAGAAGAAGACATCATGAACAAAATTTTGTAATTAATTAATTGGTCTTATGAGTTCAATATTCCTAAGATTTAGATTACAAGAAATGTCGGGATACTGGTTGTGTCACTACCCTCATCTATGGTCATGAGCTTTTGGTCATGACCGAAAGAATGAGATCCCAGATACAAGCGGCCGAAATGAGTTTTCTCCGTAGTGTGTCTGGGCTCTCCCTTAGAGATAGGGTGAGGACATCAGTCATCGGGGGGGACTCAGAATAGAGCCACTGCTCCTCCACGTCGAGAGGAGCCAGTTGAGGTGGCTCCCTGGTGAGGTGTTCCGGGCACGTCCCACCAGGAGGAGACCCAGAGAAAGACCCAGGACTCGCTGCAGGGAATATGTTTCTCAGCTGGCCTGGGAACGCCTTGGGAGCTTGCCCAAGTGGCTGGGGAGAGGGACGTCTGGGCCTCCCTACTGAAGCTGCTCCCATGACCCGACCCGGATAAGCAGAAGAGGATGGATGGATGGATGGATGGATGGATGGATGGATGGATGGACGGATGGATGGAAGTCGGAGGAATTTATGTCTGCACTGAGCACTTTATATGCATGACTTACCATGAGTGACATGGTAAGTCATGCATATAAAGCAAGTAGCCTACTTGAAATCTGATCAATTTGACAGTTATTATTTATAGTTAACAACAATATACTGAATACACCTGCAGTGCTGTGGTACTGTCTGTGGTTCTGTTTACGCGATAAAACAGGTTTCCGTTGCGTTTGTACTGTCCATTTACGCACTACAAGGTTTAACTGTTGCTTAAGGTGACTTTCAGCTATAGCTGTGGGTTTATTCAGAAGAGTTTGCAGCCAAAACAGTACTCCACTATCTGTTTTTTTTGTTCTTGTGGGCAGTTTAATGTGGAGTTTTAAAGATCACAGCACTACTCGTGATGCGGTATGGGAATTACACCATTTAAGTACTGTGTCCGTGTCAAAAGGGCCTGTGAGTGCAAATGTACTTTAAAAATGTTAATGAAATTGGCTGACAAAAAATATAGAGTTAAGGATAAGTAGCTTGATTTTATTTTAAACATTTTAAACATAGTTAATCATAAATTCTGCTGTAAAGATTAATAAACAGTTTAAAACAGTCTACATTATTTTTTTTCTTGTTTGATATAACCATTATATCATTGTGCTTGAAGATTGACATGTCAACTATCGCAAGAATGGATGATGAGAGCTTGGCCAAATACATTACACCTATGTTGACAGAATTGCCGGAGATTTTGAGAGATTTTTGAGTACCAAGGAAACGGTGAAAGAGATGTGCATCAACAGACGTTGCTTGAAAAACTCAAAAGAAAGATGGGAATTGACAATGATCCAGAGGAACATGACCAAGATGCAGTCTTGCAGTCTGATGCAACTCATAAAAACCCAAAATCATATTTAAGATACAAACTGGCTTTCGTGGGAAGAGTTCGGAGAGGCCATTGAGAAAGACTTCCGTACGGTTTCGAAGCAATTCTGGTCCACTATCCGGCGTCTCAGGAGGGGGAAGCAGTGCAGTACCAACACTGTTTATAGTGGGGGTGGTGTGCTGCTGACCTCAACTCGGGACGTCATGCTTCGGTGGGCGGAATACTTCGAAGACCTCCTTAATCCCACCAACACGTCTCCCATTGCGGAAGCAGAGCCTGAGGACTCTGGGTGGGGTTCTCCCATCTCTAGTGCTGAGGTTGCCGAGGTAGTTAAAAAGTTCCTTGGTGTCAAGGCCCCAGGGGGGGATGAGATTCGCCCTGAGTACCTTAAGGCTGTGGATGTTGTGGGGCTGTGTTGGTTAACGCTGCTCTGCAGCAATGCGTGGACATTGGGGGCAGTTCCCCTGGATTGGCAGACTGGGGTGGTAGTCCCCCTATTTAACACGGAGGGTGTGTTCCAACTACAAAGGAATCACACTCTTAAGCCTCCCTGATAAGGTCTATTCAGGGGTTCTAAAAAGGAGGGTCTGTCGGATAGTCGAATCTCGGATTCAGGAAGATAAGTGTGGTTTTCGTCCTGGCCGTGGAACACTGGATCAGCTCTACACCCTCAGCAGGATCCTGGAGGGGGCATGGGAGTTTGCCCAACCAGTCTACATGTGTTTTGTGGATCTGGAGAAGGCATTCGACCGTGTCCTCCGAGGGATCCTGTGGGGGGTACTCCTGGAGTATGGAGTACCTGGCCCTTTAATAAGGGCTGTCAGGTCTCTGTATGACTGGTGTCAGAGTCTGGTCCGCATTGCTGGCAGTAAGTCGGACTCGTTTACAGGGAGAGTTGGTCTCTGCCAAGGTTGCCCATTGTCACCGATTCTGTTCATGTAAAGAATTTCTAGGCGCAGCCAAGGTGTTGAGGGGATCCGTTTTGGTGGCCTTAGGATTGTGTCTCTGCTATTCGTGGATGACGTGGTCCTATTGGCTTCTTCAGGGCATGATCTACAGCTCTCACTGGAGCGGTTCGCAGCCAAGTGTGAAGCGGCCGGGATGCTGAGGCAAAACCGAGTTTTGAGCCAGAAAAGGGTGCCTTGTCTGGTTGGGGAGGATGTACTGCCCCTAGTGGAGGAGTTCAAGTATCTTGGGGTCTTGTTCATAAATGAGGGGAAGATGGAGTGGGAGACGGTGGATTGGTGCGGCGTCCGTTGTGAAGCGGGTGCTGTACCGATCCATTGTGGTGAAGAGAGAGCTGAGTCAAAAGGCAAAGCTCTCGATTTACCGGTCGATCTACGTTCCTACCCTCATCTAATAAAAGAAAAAAGAAAATTTTGTAATTACTGAATTGGTCTTATGAGTTTAATATTCCTAAGATTTTGATTACAAGAAATGTCGGGATATTGGTTGTGTCACTACCCTCATCTATGGTCATGAGCTTTTGGTCATGACCGAAAGAACGAGATCCCGGATACAAGCGGCCGAAATTAGTTTTCTCCGTAGTGTGTCTGGGCTCTCCCTTAGAGATAGGGTAAGGAGCTCAGTCATCCGGGGAGGACTCAGAGTAGAGCCGCTGCTCCTCCATGTTGAGAGGAGCCAGTTGAGGTGGCTCGGGCATCTGGTTAGGATGCCTCCCGGACGCCTCCCTGGAGAGGTGTTCCGGGCACGTCCCACCGGGAGGAGTCCCAGGGGAAGACCCAGGACACGCTGGAGGGACCCGGCTGGCCTGGGAACGCCTTGGGATTCCCCCGGAGGAGCTGGCCCAATTGGCTGGGGAGAGGGACGTCTGGGCCTCCCTACTGAAGCTGCTAACCCCGCGACCCGACCCCGGATAAGCGGAAGAAAACGGACAGACGGACGGACTGGCTTTCAGCTTAAAGACACTACAGAAGATCGAGGGGAACTAGATCTGTCTAACTTCCATCACTACTACTTAGCATATAGGCTACAATACATTTCAAAATGGATAAAACATAACCCCTTAGATGAGCCCTGGCTAGACAGAGAACAGAAAATATGCAATAATATTATGATTTCAGATTTACCGTTTATTAGCTCAAATATAAAATATTATACATGCTGCGGTCTTCATGATGGTATCAGGGCTATGGTTGATTGTATCTTTAATATTTTATCGGCTGGTTGTGCTGTTCTTTTTACATCTCTCTTTGCAGGTGAAGATGCAGACTGAGGATGTTGTATTGTTCTCTCCCTTTTTGGTCCTCTTCCTTTCACCTTTTCTCCTTTTTTCTCTTCTTCTTTCTTGTTTTAGTGTCCATATAACCTGATATATTCCCTGCATAAATTATAATAAAGCTACTTGCATATATAAATCAAGCAGAGCACTACGGTGAAAGCAGTAAGGCTCCGCTTGTGAAAGTAAGATCTGTTGGGCTCTTTTTGGCATCAAGATAACAATTCTTATTGCCACATTGCCAGACAGGACACTATAAAAAAGGAACAAACTGGCTTTGAGAAAGGATGGATACATGAAGGATAGCAGCTACGCAAGAAAAAATGGAGGAACAAGAAGAATGGTCTTGCCAAAGGAAGCAAAAAAATCCAACATTTCAAGTGTAGCAAAGGAACTATTCTTTCCGAACAAAAGGTCTGAACAGGGAGAACTGTTAGTCTATCCATGGAAAAAGTGCAATTTGTTATGGAAAATCTAAAATGTTTCAGTGCATGCAATAGCACTATGTAATGTATTTCAGAAGAAAACTTACCATTTCACTCAGAAAAATGGCCATATGTTTCCAGGAACATATGGTAGTGAGCCACAATAGAATCAGTTAGCTTTTGTTTACAGGTAAATACAGGTTTTTGAAGTCAAATTATTGCTGTAGATATAAAGCTTCTTTAAGTTAAAAAATTTGAAGCTTGTGTTAAACTGTACTCATTTTCCTTTTCTTTACATTGGGCATTATTTTTCTTTTATATTCTTCAAAGTTGATTGTAAAATATATAAATGTATTGAGTGCAATAGTGCCCAGATTTCTAACAAAGACTTTTGTCTGTTTTATCATGTTAAATTTTGAGATCCATGTATTGACCATTTAAATACACATAGATCATATTCTAGTTAGGTCATCTTCTGGAGGTAGAGAACTTCCTTTCAAAAGGATATTTCAGATTACTTGTTAAAGGTACTTTAATATATGTTCTTCTGTTAGTAGACGTAACATTGCAAAATACTATTACGTTTCTAAAGAAAAAAATGAGTTGGTTTGATTACAAACCATAACACTTTATATTGTCATGGGTTTTTATCAAAGATTCATTAAAAGTTTTCATGTTCAACATAAGCATAAGCACTTTATTTTTCAACTTATATACCTGTCAAACAGTACATAACTTGGGTCTCAGTGTTCAGTAACAGATAACTATAACAGTCTTGCTGTTATAAATATGAAAAATATGTCTTGAGGAGTAGCGGTGTGGTTTATAAAACATCCATCCATCCATCCATCCATTTTCCGTCACGCTTATCCCTATTGGGATATACAGCTGTCAATCGGCGAGAGGCGGGTTACACCCTGGACAGGTCGCCATTCTATCGCAGGGTTTATAGAACATATGTAATTTAAATATTTTGTGTCCTGTATGATAGATTACAAGGCAGATGTGAATTTAAATGTCTTGTTATAGTCCTAATATATGTGGAAGCATATATTTGCTGTCATACACAACAATAATCACACAAAATATAATGCCTAAGAGCAAAATTCAAAAGGTTATGTACATCATGATAAAACTTATAGGTACATGGAGGTAAGTGAAAACTGAGGTCTGTTTCTTTTTTTCCCTCCATCTGTATTTCTTTGACTGCTTGTCCTTTATTGGTTGTGGGGTCTGCAGCTGCCTATTTCTGACTGTGTGGGAAAGTGACAGGGTCATTCTGTACATGTCACAAGTGCAAAACTTGAAAACTTCAAAAATTCACCTAAAATCACTTGTGTGGTGTAACAAGCTCAGATTTTCAGGATGTATTCCTTGAATAAGGAGTAACAATTCTCTCACTGTATGTATTGAGGTTTTTGAAAGTTGCACACTCTTATTTTTTAAAAGTTTGTAAAATGGAAAAATCAATGTATTTTCCACAAATATTGTTCAATCCCAATAAAATTGGCCACTATTTGTAAAGCACATTCAGACTAAATGTGGACTTCAGTTTGGTAAAAATCCAGGCGATTTTGAACTATTTAAAAGACTTTGAAATTCCCATGTGCAAGACTATAAAAACTAATTTATTTTTTATCTGAAACACTTTTTTCAATGGGCGTTTAAAAAATCACGTAGTTAGATACAGCACTCTTGGACATATGTGAATATTTTCAGAATTTTAGAGCAAACCGTTGATTTTTAACGATTTAATGAATTTTATGATCTGGTCACAGCTGTCACCATCCAGAACTGTGAACAGGGTGGCCATTTTGCCCATATATGGGCACATCACAGGATGTGACGTCACATTCTAAGCGGAGCAGAAACTTGAAAAGGGAGGATAGCTTTAAGAGTTTTGAAAAGAACACATAATTTAAAAAAATGAATGTAAAAATGATCAAGCAGAGAAAAGGAAAGTTATTTAGAAGGCAAAGAAGACAAAATGGAGAGATTTTTGTGATTCAATGGGCAGAACAACTCCTATTGCTAAGGTATGGGGAATGATTAAGAAAATGAAGGGAAATAGACCAGAGAGAACATATCCAGTTCTAAAACATGAAGAAGGAACAGCAGTAACAAATGAAGAAAAAGTAGAAGTAATGGCAAGAACATTTGCAAAGATCCATAGTTCAGATGTGGATCAGGCTTTTTCCAAAAGTAAGACTATAATATAATATAGATGGATAGATAGATAGATAGATAGACTTTGATAAATTAGAAAACTTTATTTGTCATTTTGTATGCACAGAGTGCGTGCAGAACGAAATTCTGTTGCATACAGCTTGTAAATTGCAGTAAAATAAATTACAGTATAAGGTGCAGCAGGGATTTGAAGTAAACAATGATTTTAGTCTTATTTAACACTACAAGCTACAAGGATAAGAAGAGAATATCTTGGTTGAACTTAGAATAAAAAGGAATAAATTACGGGATACATGTAATTCATATATTATGAGTTGTCATGAAAAGGAGTAATAGCATTAATGGTTTAAAGGTCACTGTAAATGAAGAACATTCATTATATATATATATATATATATATATATATATATATATATATATATATATATATATATATATACACAAAATGCAGAATGCTCTCTATGGTACTTGTGTAGAGGGTTGTGAGGATGGGCGGGGGCAGTTGGGCTCTCCTCATCCTCTGCAGGAAGTACAAGCGCTTCTGTGCCCTCCTCACCAGATGTGGTGTTCACAGACCAGGTGAGGTTGTCCGTGATGTGCACCCCGAGGAATTTGGTGCTGCTAACCACCTCCACAGCTTAGCTGAGTTTGTGTCATCTGCAAACTTCATGATGTGATTGGGGGTGAACCTGGGGGTTCAGTCGTGTGTCATCAGAGTAAACAGCGGGGGGCTGCGGACACAGCCCTGAGGGGAGCCCGTGCTGAGGGTGATGACATCAGAGGTGGTCTGTCAGACCCGGACCGACAGTGGTCAGGAGGTGAGGAAGTGATGAGGGGTGTGCTGAAGCCCAGATGTTCCAGTTTTTTAACCAGATGCTGTGGGATGAGGCTGTTGAACGCTGTAGTCCAGGAACATGCTCAAAGGGGGCGGTGTGTGGGCTTGGAACCCGTTAATAACTGCTTGCAGTTCTAGTTTGTTATTGTTTTTTCAAGTTTTTATTTTATTTTAAACAAAGTTGAAAATAATGTATTTATCTTTTCTACAAATTGAGCACATTCCTTTTGCTAAATGTGAGTAGCTAAATATTCCAAATATTTTTTTTTAAGTATTTACATTTAAATTCTGAATGTCGGATGAAATGTACAGGCATTCTAAGATGTAAAACAGCACATTTATGATTTTTTATTTTATTTTTGGCTGTATTTTTAATGTAGCCATCTTAAACCTAGTTCACCTACCTTAATGCTTTTGTTTATGGGAATTTAAGAAATTACTTTTACAAAATCCCCATCAAAAGGAGAATAGCTGCTGTTTAAAATTGTGAAAAAGGTTAGACTGGATCAATATTAAAACCGCTCAAACCTAGACTGCAATAGAACAATGTTGTTGATAAGTTTTCTTTTCTGAGTGAGTTTAAAGACATCAGAAAAAAACAAATACAACAACTAAACTGAAAACAGAATGTGGTGCCAGGAGCTTTGCCACATGTACCTTACCAGCAGGAGGCCCCAAGTATTATTGATCAGTTCTGATAATAACCTTTGAATTTACAGCAGTGATAATGGTGTCAGGATGGAGCTTGCCCTGTGCCCTCTGGCGCCACTGGCCTCTTGCTGCTTAGCTTACCCTCTAGTTCCTGGTGTTTACGTTTATCTTGATTCCCCGGCGTGTTTAGACGCCCTTTGTTCTTGGTTCCCCGGCGTGTTAGGACGCTCTCTGATTCTCGGTTCCCCGGCGTGTTAGGATGCCCTCTGATTCTCGGTTCCCCGGCGTGTTAGGACGCCCTCTGATTCGTGGTTCCCCGGCGTGTTAGGACGCCCTCTTTTCTCTGTTCCCCGGCGTGTTAGTACGCCCTACGTTCTTGTTCCCTGGTGTTTTAGATATTCCTGTTTCCCTTTGCGCCCCGGCAATCTTCTTCCTTGTGCCCCGGCGTTCTCTTTGCGCCCGGGCAATCTCCTTCCTTGCGCCCCGGCGTTTTTCCTCGCGCCCCGGTGTTCTCCCCACGCCCCGGCGTTCTTTTCCCCAAGCCCCGGTGTTTCCCTCACACCCTGGCGGGTGTCCCTCTGGCGTTGTCGTACGCCTGTTCTTCCCTCTGGCGTTGTCGTACGCCTGTTCCTTCCCTTTGGCGTTAAGTACGCCCGTTCCTTCCCTTTGGCGTTAAGTATGCCCGTTCCTTCCCTTTGGCGTTAAGTACGCCCGTTCTTTCCCTTTGGCGTTAAGTACGCCCGTTCTTTCCCTTTGGCGTTAAGTACGCCTGTTCTTCCCTCTGGCGTTGTCGTACGCCTGTTCCTTCCCTTGGCGTTAAGTACGCCTGTTTCTTCCCTTGGCGTTAAGTACGCCCGTTCCTTCCCTTTGGCGTTAAGTACGCCCGTTCCTTCCCTTTGGCGTTAAGTACGCCCGTTCTTTCCCTCTTGGCGTTTTTGTACGCTTATATTTTCCCCTTGGCACTGTCATGCGTCCGTTTTGCCTCGGCGTTTCCCTCACGCCCCGGCGAGTTTCTACCTTGCGCCCCGGCGGTTCCCTCATGCCCTGGCGAACTTCTCCCTTACGCCCCGGCGGTTCCCTCACGCCCCGGCGATCTCGTCCCTTGGGCCCCAGCGCTCCTCTCACGCTCCGGCGTTGTCTCTCCTTAGCGTTTCCACACGCCCGTTCCTTGGCGTTTTCACACGCCCGTTCCTTGGCGTTTTCACATGCCAGTTCCTTGCCCTTGGCGTTTCCATACGCCCGTTCCTTCCCCTTGGCGTTTCCATATGCCCGTTCCTTCCCCTTGGCGTTTCCATACGCCCGATCCTTCCCTTTTTGGCGTTTCCATACGCCCGATCCTTCCCTTTGGCGTTTCCATACGCCCGATCCTTCCCTTTGGCGTTGTGTACGCCCGTTCCTTCCCTTTGGCGCTGTGTTGCGCCCGTTCCTTCCCTTTGGCGCTGTGTTGCGCCCGTTCCTTCCCTTTGGCGCTGTGTTGCACTCGCTCTTTTCCCAGGTGCAGTCAAGCGTTCGTGCCTTTCCCTGATGTGCCGCGCCCTGGTTGTGCTTTGGCACATCAGTGTTCACTAGTTCCTTGGTTCCCCCGTGTTCTTTGGCTCCTTGATTCCCCGCTGTTCTCTAGTTCCTTGGTTCCCCAGTGTTCTCTAGTTCTTTGGATCCCTGTGTTCTCTGGCCCCTTTTGGTTCCCTGTGTTCTCTGGCCCCTTTTGGTTCCTCGTATTTGCTGGCTCTTTGGTCCCTCAGTGTTCAGTTTCGACTCTTGCCCGCCTTCCTGGGCCCCCTCCACCCGCCCGGCGTGGGGATTCTGGGCCGTCCAGTGTCCGGCCTCGGGGGGGGGGGGGGGGGTACTGTCAGGATGCAGCTTATTGGCTGCATGCTGAGCCTCTCTCCCTCTCTCTTGTTCCTGCGCAGCCTGATCGGTTTCACCTGGCAGGCTGCAATTAACCCACAACTGCTTCCACCTGTTTCCACCGCTTTATAAGACTCACCTCTTTCTGTTCCCGTCGCCGGTCCATAGCGTTCACTCCCGCTCAGTCCCTGCCAGTATTCTTGTCAGCTCCGTTTGTTACTGTCAGCCTGAAGACTCCGTTCTACCTGGTTTTGTTACAGTCAGCCCATAGACTTTCCGTCAGTTTGTTTTCCCCAGAACACGGCTCAGACGTTCAGCTCTCCTGTGCTCGGCTCAGACGTTCAGCTCTCCGGTGCACGGTTCTGATGTTCAGCACTCCACTGCACGGCTCAGACGTTCTGCCCTCCAGTGCACGGTTCTGATGTTCGGCTCTCCACTGCACGGCTCAGACGTTCTGCCCTCCAGTGCACGGCTCTGATGTTCGGCTCTCCACTGCACGGTTCTGACGTTCTGCTCTCCAGCGCTCGGCTCTGATGCTCTGCTCTCCAGCGCTCGGCTCTGATGCTCTGCTCTCCAGCGCTCGGCTCTGACGCTCTGCTCTCCAGCGCTCGGCTCAGATGTTCTGCTCTCCAGTGTTCGGCGCCAGAGTTCCTCCCGGTCAGTCTCTCCACACTCATCCTGCCGGCCAGCTTCTACACCCTTCACCTCCGTCCGTTGAAAGACTCTGGTCTCATCATCCATCTTCCACACTATTCAATAAAACTCACTCATAAGAACTGACTCTGTGTGTGCGTGCTGTGTCCGGGTTCATCCCAGAAAAATATATCATAACAAATGGATTATGAGTTTTTGCTTTTCCGCTGATTAAAGCATGTCAGTAGTTGACTGGGTTGATTATTGAAGCTGATATGAACAGCTGTCATTCACTTGCTCGTGAATGCTACTCACATTAGAAAGCTCTGTATTCATTACTTTGTTTTGACACAATAAAATGTGAATAAATGTAGCTTTATCTAGCTTAACCTTTCATTGTGTAGAATACAGATATTTTTTTATTAGCCTTACAAGTGTCGAATTAAAATGTATTTTAATTATATTTATATATGTTATAAACCCACAGCTATAGCTGAAAGTCACCTAAAGCAACAGTTAAACCTTGTAGTGTGTAAATGGACAGTACAAATGCAACGCTAACCTGTTTCCATCGTGTAAACAGAACCACAGACGGTACCACAACAATGTGTATTCAGTACATAGTTGTTAACTATTTAATAATAACTGTTGAATCGATCAGATTTCAAGTGGGCTACTTGCTTTATATGCATGACTTACCTTGTCACTCCTGAAAAGGTAAGGAGCAGAAATAAATTCCCCTGACAAATGCCGACTTAAAAAGAAATAAAGGGCGTCCCTCTGTCTCTCAATCTTCTCCCATGACACTGAAATATCCCGGGAACTGATGCCAGGTTATGTTGCGTTGTTTTAAGGAGAAAATTATCTCATTTTAACGGAATAAGTCTCTTGTTAAAACGAGAAAGTTATCACGTTATAACAAGTTACCTTGTCACCCGTCTGGCAGGAAAACACTTCAGTACAATCCGTGAAAGTCACGTGAACTCCCGCAGCCAGAACAGGCAGCCTGTGAGCATGAGCTCAGGGCAGCAAATCCGGAGGATACACATACAAATCCTCCTACACATTTGCGGATGTCTCATGGCAAAAGTGTAACACGTGTGTACACACGTGTATCACGTGTGTAAAGAGAGCCAACGGAGAAAGTGCTTGACTTGTAACCAATGATTTGTCTGTATTTGTGGGTCTTGAAGCAAAAATACTTTAGAGATTAGTGTCTCTGTGTGTGTTTACAGATTGATCTACACATTTGCAGATCTTGGTACACATTCGCAAATCTTAGTACACATTTGCAAATCTTAGTACACATTTGCAGATCTTAGTACACATGTGCAAATCTTAGCACACGTTTCTAATCTGAATACAGATTTGTGGATTTTTTACACATTTGCAAACCGGATTACACACAAGTTGTCTTACACATTTCCAGATTTTTGTACAGACACACAAATCTCGTCACACATTTACAAATTTATTTACACATTTTCAAATCTCACTGCACACACACAAATTGTGATACAGACACACAACTCTCCACACACATTTGCAAATAATGCAACAATAATGCCGCCATACAAATTGTTAAATTTGCAGATGATTCTGTCATTCCTATAAATCAATGTGGTAAAAATTAAAGAGATGTTGATCGACTTCCGGAACAATCCCACAGCCATCCCTGTTAGGATTGAGAATGAAGCAGTAGAACTTGTCAACAACTACAAGTACCTTGGAACTTATAAAGACAACAAGCGGACCTTTGAGACCCAAGTTGACGCTGTGTATAAGTGTCAGGATGCAGCTTGTAGGCTGCAGTCTGAGCCTCGCTGCCTCTCTCCCTTCCCTGCTCAGAAATATTAATTCCACCTGTCAGACTGCAATTAACCTTCACTAAATAAGGCTCTCACCTGGTTCCACCCTTATTTATACTCACCTCAGTCTGTTCTTGCTCGCCGGTCCGTAGTGTTCTTCTCCTGCCCAGTCTCTGCCAGAACCCTGCATCAGCTCAGTTTTCACGTTTTGCCCCGTCAGAAGCCTTCCCTTCAGTTTAGTTCCAGCCAGCCTCAACTCTAGACACGCTTCTGTTCCTGCTCACGTTCTCTTCTCCTGTTCACGTCTCCTGGGTTCCGTTCTACTCAAGTACTCCAGCAGTTCCACGGTCTCAAGTTCAGTTCCATGGTCTCAAGTTCTCCAGCAGTTCCACGGTCTCAAGTTCAGTTCCACGGTCTCAAGTTCTCCAGCAGTTCCACGGTCTCAAGTTCAGTTCCACGTTCTCAAGTTTCCCCAGCTGCTCCACGTTCTCAAGTTCCAACAAGTTGTTTCACGTTCTCTAGTTCCTGAGCTGTTCCACGTTCTCAAGTTCCCACAGCTGTTCCACGTTCAGTTCCACATTCTCAAGTTCTCCCCGCTGCTCCACATTCAAGTTCTAACAAGTTGTTCCTCGTTCTCAAGTTCCAGCAGCGGTTCCACGGTCTCAAGCTCTCGGTTCGGATATTCTGGTCTCAAGTGCTCCACCCTGGTCTATAGTCTTCAGGTCCGGTGTTCCTCCCTGGTCAGTCTCTCCGCACTCCTCCTGTCAGCCAGCTTCTGCACCCTTCATCTCCGTCCATAAAGACTCTGGTTCCTCTTGTCATTAATCCTCCATTCTGTACAATAAACTCACTTCAAGAACTAGCTCTATGTGTGTGTGCTGTGTCCGGGTTCATCCAAAGACAAATCATGACAATAAGAGCATGTATTTTTACAGGAAATGTTATGCTCTTTTATGCTCTTTACTCTTGTTTTATAGAATCCATCCTCACCTTCTCCTTTATTTGTTGGTTTGGCTCTATCTCCCTCAGAAAAAAAAATAGTGTAATGATCTTGGCACTTATGCTGGGCTGATAATCCACTCCACACACCTGCCCAAGTTCTGCCACGTCTTCAATCAGCCTTCATCAGATCCACCTGTCTCCAGCTCTATTTAATTAGCCTTCTGTCCAAGCAAAAGTGCCAGAACGTCTTGTGCCACCTCGGTGAGGCCATCCAACATTCTCAATTATTTGCCTGCCTGCCTGTTTGTTGCTCGACCTGATCTGTTTTCTGTCTCTGAGTCTGCCTAACCCCTTTCAAGTTCTGTTGCCTGTCTGGAGACCTACCGATCAGCCTGTGGTCCTCTGCATCGGCCTGGACTCGTCCTGGACCTGGACCTCTGAATCTGGACTGCCTGCCTGTTGCCTGACCCCGATCTGTTTGTGAGTAACCGCATCTGACTAACCCCTGTGTGCCTCTGAACTCAGCCTGACTCTGGACCTGGACTGTACCCTGACCTGCTCTGGACAATCCCTTGGACCTTCTCTGGATTTCTGATTCTGTCTGAACTGGACTGTCTGCCCGTTGCCCGACCCCGATTCTGTTGTGAGTACCAATTCTGTCTAATCCCTGAGTGCCTCTGTAAACAGCCGGATTTTGGATTGGACCCTGACCCGTTCTGGATACCTCTTTGGACCCTCTCTGGATTTCTAACCCCTCGGCTCCTTCCCCGGACCCCCATTTATCAGCCCCGCTTCCTCATTACTAGCCGGCGCTCAGAGTACCCCGCTCCCGACTCTCCAGGTTAGTGTCTACTCCTCAGTACTTCAACATGCCAGTATTCCCTGGTCATTAACCAGCTGTTTTGCCTCCAGAGTTTCTGCAGACGTGAGCCGCTCGGGTTGCTGTGCTACCACCATTAAATAAATACTCAAAAACGTCACTGACCTTGTCTTGGTTGTTTACTGGGTCCAGTCTCGGTTCTTAACAAATAGACTGTTGGGTATTGTAATAGTGTGCAGCAAAATTGCAGGTATTCGAATGACCTCACTCCCCTTTACAAGCTCAGAACTCTTAGTGAGGCCCGCTCCATCCTTGAGGATCAGAGCCACCCCTTGTCTGGTAAATTCCTGCTTCTACCTTTGGGGCATGAGTACGCCCTGCCAAAATGTAGGACTAACAGGCTAAAATAACTATAAAATATTCCTTTGTCCCTTGAACTGTTCTGCAATTTATGATAGAAGTTTGGTAAGTGCAAGCATAGAGTGTCATGAATTAGCTTTTTGTTTTGCTTTGGACTTTTTTCAGACTGTCACCCCTCAGCCACCAGTCACTATCAAATCAGCTCAGCCACCAGTCAATTAGCCCACATCAACTCCACCTGCTGCCAGTAATTACATTCAACTCTGGTCACCTTTTACCGGTTTACTTATACTTGCTTCAGCCAACTCTTCCCTGCCAGAATGTCTCTTCTCGTCCAGTGTGATGTGCCCTGCCTTTACCAGATCCTGTGTGCTCAGCCAGCTGGACTCTTTAGATAGAAGTTGCCTGTGTCTGTGTGCTGCAGCGGTCTGCCTGTTTCCCCGTGAGTTCCAGCTGCTTGCTCTACCTGTTCTGGTGGTTCCCCGGTCCACATCGCCTGTTCCGGTCTTTCTCTATCTGCAGCCTCTGGTCTCCTGCTGATCCCTGCCTGCATCACCAGTCATAACGCATCTGTTCAAGTCTGGTTCTGCTTGTCTGCCTCACCTGCCACTATTCATCCCTCACAATAAAACTTTTAAAGAAATGTAACTCTGTGTGCAGCTGAATATCAGGTTCACCAGCATCAATCATTACATACAGGTAATATGAATATCTATACATTTTTATCACCTCTACGCCTACTTATGATGTTTTGTCTTTTTTAGGAGGTCCAAACGTTGTTCAGGGGCACCAGACTTC